>NW_027496701.1:0-206315 GCF_021521415.1 Bidens hawaiensis
TTAAGAGAAACTAAGAATAAGGTGAGAAAAGATAAGTTTGTTAAAAAAACCTATTTTGGTAAATATTTTAAAAATCACCCATTTTGGTAAATACTTTTTTCCACCACCCCATTTTGGTAAAAAAAAACTCAATGTTATTATTTGTAGTAACATTGCTTTCAAAAATTATGAACAAATGTAGTGATGTGCATGAAACTGAAAAAACCGAACCCAGACCAAATATTGTAGCCCAAAGGTATAATAACCAGCCAAAAAATGTAGACTCAAATTAATTGTTAATTAACAAAAAAATATAGGCCCAAAGTCATTATTTTTGGCTAACATTGTTTTTCAGCGCAAACTTTCCAAGTCCAAATGGCAAAACCCAAAACCAAACCCGAACAGTTTACAAAAGCTCCAAAACAGAAATTTCTGCTTTTGGCTCGCTTTTAACCCAAAACCGTATGCACATACCTAGACAAAAGTGTTTGTCGGCCAACGTAACCTGGCACGCCTTTTTGAACGAGAACCAAAAGGACCCATTTAAGCAGAACATGTTTGACCCATCACATGATATTAATTGAAAGAGGCTACCGATAACTAACCTGTTCTGTCCCAAAGTTTGGGACTTGCTGAGCAACAGTATCCAGCAACTCTGCTGCTGATGTCATGGGTGCATTTTTGAAAGAAGCATAGGCTTCATGTTGTGGAGGAAGTGGATTTGATGTAGGTCTATTAGGATCCTGCAATCAAAAATATAAAAAAGAAGGCTTAAACTCGCATGCAACAAATGCAAAAAGCTAAAAAAGAAAGATGATTCAGTGATGGGTTAACTTGTATACCTCTTCTTTTATATCTTGATTGATATCTTTCTTTTTAACCTTGACTTTATTCTTCTTAACTATTATCTCATTTCCTTGCCAAATGATTTCAGGAGGTCCTTCGTCTAGATATTCCCATTCATCATCTTCATCGGGTCCTATCTGTATAATAACTTTATATATAAACAAGTTTGCTCTCATATGCATGTGTATTATATAAAGTAATATCATCTTAACTGGTTCTGAAATTCAAGAAGGCTAACAAATTGCAGTAGGATTAAAGATGATTACTTAAAGTGTCTTAAACCACATCTAAGTTAGTTATTTGGTCCAGAAAGTGGCTGAAAAAGCAATTTTTTACGCCAAAGATAGTGTAAAAGACGTACGGATTGTAGCTTTGATTCTGGTTCAACAGCTTCTTCTTTTTCGTTCTTTGTCTGTAGAAAAAAGCCTCTCTCTTTCCTCAAAGTCCTTTCTTTCTCTCTCTAAGCTCTCTTTCTGTCTCTCCTCCTCGAGCTGCATCTGTCGCTGCAGTTCGGGGTCGTTGAGGCGAGCCTCCTCCTCGGTGCGAGCTTTCTCCGCCAGCTCCTTCCTTATTTGCTTCCGCTTGTCCTTCTTTAACAGCTTCCGCTTCTCCTTCCGGCTAACCGAGGCTGACTCCATCATCAGTCATATAATCCTTCCTAACTACAATCACAAATACCAGACTGATTGATATTCATTCAACAAAATATTCAAATATATAATAATAATAACAGGTTTTAGGTTTACCTTGTTGTAGAAGAAGGTGTTAATTAACGAAACAGGTCAAGTGAAGGGTATGGATTCAACACAACATTCTTTATTTTATAAAACCCCAATTCCTTATTATTATGTCCACCAATAATAATAACTATCATGCACCTGAAATTTACTTATGCACCATTCGAGAATTTGATCGGATTCGGTTACGTTTATTATGCTACATAAATATTTAAAAAAAAAATCGTATGCTTATAATACAAATAATAACATGTTTAAAATGACGTTTATACGGGTTGTAAACTCGGATGTTGCGGTGGCGACTCGACACAAATTCGATCAACCTCGGTTACGACACATTTCAAACGACATTTATTCGGTCGGTAAAACCTAGACGTATGTAATGCAGTGGCGACTCGACACGAATTCGGTCAGCCTCAGTTACAACACATTTCAAACTATGTTTATTCGATTGGTATAACCTAGGCGCTACGAGAGTGCTCGACGCGAATTCGGTCGGTTTTGTTTACGCTCCGTTATGCTACTCGAACTAAAAAACAAAAAAAAGTTACATATTAAAAGCCAAAAAAGAGGCTAAATTCAAGGCAAATAAAAAAAATAAATGTAACATCAAAGAGGATTCGAACATGCAACATGGAAATTAAAAATGCTTGAAGAAATGGAAGAATAGCCATCAAACTACATACATATCATCTGTTTCAATGTCAACTGAATTACCTAAATATACAATTTAATTATAGCTTTCAAAATTTTATGGCACCAATATCCAATATTTATAATAATAATAATAATAATAATAATAATAACTTGAAAACGAGGGGAATCGAACCCGTATCTTTCTTTTAACCAACAAACTAGTGACAGGATTGAATTTTTAATACAAATATATAAACATATCAAAATAACTATCACTTCAAAAAAAATATTTATTTAAGAATAAAAAAATGTTATATCAGTTCGGCTCATTACGGAATCAACATTGTACTACACTCACTACATGCTTACAATAAAAAAATTATATTATATTGAAAACACAATTTCGTTTTCAACGAAACTTATATATTTTTTTGTGAAAACGCCGTCGTTCTAACGGCTGCGACATAGATGAAATAAACATGTTGTAGCGATATACTAAGAAATATAAAAAAAAACTTCGTATGGTGGTCATTAAAAAAGATCAGTAACTTAAATATACATATATAATAACAAATTAGTGAACATATTAAAACCACTAATACTTTAGGGGCAAAATTAAACAAAGTTTAGCAAAGAGAATGTTTGGGATCAAATTAAACAATTTAAGAGTTTAAAGGGGCTAGCTTAATATAAATTAAAAATGGAGGGACTCAAAGTGTAAAGTGTAGAAATTTATTGTAGTGGTAACGTTTTCTTTAATACATAGTATATAATGTTTAGGATTGAGCTTGTGGGCATGGGTTCCCCTTTATAAAATCCTTATGCATTCATTAAAAATTTTCTATATCCTTTTATAAGGACTAGTATGTGTGCCCGCGCGTTGCGGCGGGAAACAACAAAGATTCAGATGGTAGGAGGTTCGGTTTGTTAGGTAATTGATGTAGATAACTATTTTTTAATTTATTTATATATTAAAAAGAAAAGTTAAGTATGGGTGAATGTTTAAAAGCTTATGTTTATTATTTTATAATAAATACTGCATTTCAGTCCACAAGTAAGTTGTTTAATAAAATGGATTAAAGAGGTATATTACAAAGTGTTAAATTACTTTAGACATGATAATCCAAAACATGAATATTACAGTGCCAGATTCTCAAAACATGAGCTAATCAAGGTTCGGTTCATGTCAGTTGGAAGTGATCACCTTTACATTAAATCTGTATATATTAATGTCTATACATTCCAAAATGATACTTTCAATATACCAAATGGCGAGTCTAATGTTTGCGTTTCTTAATGGAGAACAAAATAGATATTGGAGTAAGTCAAAAAGTAATTTAATAAATACTTTAACTTAAACGTCAAGAACATGGATCGTGCATGCGAATGGTTCTCCGATGTAAGTACAATTAGCACATTAGTATTTATGCATGTGTCATCTCCCTACAATCTCTAAACTAAAAGACACTACAATCTCTAAACTAAAAGACACTAAAGCATATGCGTAAAACACTTCTTTTATGCTTGTAGTCTAACCCGTAAGAGGGAAACAAAAGTATTTCGTCCTCTTTCTTTGGTAAGCCAATGTCAAAATTGTCCCGCCATGACCCCTGTTGCATAGAAAGCGAACCAAAATGAAAAAGAAAATCAAATGGGAAACATCTAATTTACACTTTAACAAATGGTAACATACTGATATATAACCATTTCACCTTAATATGATGACGAACCCAAATTTGCAGATCTTCAAATATCTCTATAGAAAAATTTCTAATTAAGCTGTAAGAAAATAAAAATTATAAAACAAAAAAAAAGGTTCACTTGACCATCAACTATAAGCATTCGGGCACATAATTGAAAGTAAAGTTGGCTCATACCATTCCAAAGTGAAGTTGAGAACCTTGTGCAAATAGCAGATCAAGCCATTTAAGCAATTCTGAAAACTAAACAAAATGAATATTAGAATACTAAAGCAGTAAAAACCACATACACCTATTTTTTCTATTTTTTTCTACAAATAATTACTACTAATGTACAAAAAAAGATTAAAATATGCATAAAGATTCATAGTATCCTAAGAATAAATAACTTAAATGATCGTTCCATTGTTTGCGAAAACAAAGAATACCAACACTAATTCATAATTTTTTACTAAATATATATCATGAGTTTCTACTAAAATTTACATACCTCATAAGTCATATAATGCTTGAAGGAATTGCCTAGCAAGATCCCTAAGAAAATCTTGATGGTCACTCTTGAAAAGGGTAAGAGTGGAAAATCAAACAACTGTTCATGAAACATATCATTTTTATTATTGCTAATGTTTTCACGGTTTCACCAATATATACTTGTGTCGTAAGAAGGGCACTAAAATCATCAATTTCAATGGGGGGGAGACGGGTCATCTCCGAAGTTCCGAGTGCCCAAAACGAGCACTAATAAATGGCCCTTCTATAATTTTTACCCAAAAACTTATTGTCCATTACTGGCCTACCTGTTTGATAGATTTTTGGTAACAAACTAAAAAAATTAAGACCAATATTATTGTTAGGCTAACACTTTAACTGAAAATTGGTATAATGTGGAATGACATTGTTTTATTCATACAAAAATATTTAATCCTAGTGGGTAAGCCTGTGCAAAACCTGAAGAGTATGATGTCATCGAACAAATCGTACGTTTCTTGAGCGGGCTGAAGGAGTGAAATGACAGCAGTACCCTGGAGAATGTGAAGAAACCTGTTTAACTGAATTCACAATCTGATAAGTTGTGGAACTATCCAACCCTGTTGATATCTCATCCATAAGAAGAACCTTTGACGGTCCCACTATCATTCACCCGTCGTCACACGCTTCTTTTGTCCACCCGATATTCCCCTTATCATTTGATCCCCTACCATGGTGTCTGCACAGATATCCAACCCCAAGAGCTGCACATAAACCGTTTTTAGAAATGCCATAATATAACCTGATAAATCATTCAACTCAAAGTCAAACCGGCCAAACGGGCCAGCCAAGTCAAACGGGTCAGAAGTCATACTATTTGAAAATATATATGTAAATAATATAGCATGCTAAATCATTCTCTTGAAAATAAAAGATTATTACTCAAATAAAATGAATTGTGTAAACATATATACACACAAATAATTTATAAAAGAAGCTAAAGGTTTTGAGCAAAAGTCGCCCAGTTTGACCCATAACCGTTTTGACCCGCTACCCAAACAGCTTACCATTTTGTAAGTTTATTTTCTGCTTCTACAGCTTTCAAAAAACTCAAGCCAACGTATCAACAGATGATGAAAGTGACGCCTCCGTTGAGTTATATTCTGCAAACTCGGGAAGTCAAAATAAGAACGGAATGATCCTTCCATTCAAACCGCATTCAATTACATTCGATGATGTCATATACTCTGTCGATATGCCACGGGTAACATTACTCATAAAATGAATGACATAGGTACTGACACTTATTAATAACATAACAAGTTCATAACAAAGAAGAACAGAACAAGAGATTAACCCGAAACACAAACTCTATTAATCAAAAAACATTGTTACATGACACGACTATCTGTTTACACCGATGCCCTATTTATACACATCCTATGAATATATACATGAAACTCAAAGAGATCAATCAGACTCTATAAGCAAATACGCATGTACAGTCCATTATAGCTTTACCTTTGTCCAAAAGAAAGTCAAACAAAGAGAAAATAATACTCACCTGTTTGACAAAAAAAAAGTCAGTTTAATATAAAAAAGAAAATTTTCAAACATGCACAAAAAGTGAAAGTTGACTAAAAAAATTAATAATCCCCAGAAAACAATTTGAATCTTATAAAGTCAAACTTGCCCCAAGACTAAATTTTACCCAGATTGTTTTCCAATTCGGTAATTTTGTTATGACCAGTATGACCCTCCCTTCCATGATCTTTATTTGTAGCCAATTTACCCATTTCTAACCAATGAAATTTTCCAAACTATATAAACTTCAACAAAAAAAAGTATTAGTACAATATAACTTTTACAATTTTATCTCATAACAGGTAGATTCGGGTGAGGTTTTATCTCATAACAGGTAGATTCAGGTTAGCTTTTATCTATAACGGGCAAGACAAATGATAATTTAACATTCAGTTAAAATATTTGTAAAACAACTTGTTATTGATAGAGGAACAACAAGTACATATCCGAATCAGCAAAACTAAAAAAAAAGAGTCCAAAGGGCTTTTAAAAAATCTCTTTTTCATGCAACGAACCAGTACCTAAAGGCTTAGTGTAAATCTAAGTTACAGAAAATAAGTCACCAGATAAGAAATATAATAAAAGTTGTGTGCAATGAACATACACTAATATGCATCAAATGTCACAAAGAACACATTTAAGCTAATTTTACATCATGGTCACATAATTCAGTTTTTGGTGGCAGATATAAAGCTGATTACTCTTCAACAGTCAACACTAACATGAAAAATAATATTATTATAACAATCATGTGATCGGTTTCCTCTGTAGAACAATAGTAAACTTTTGAACCTTTTTTTAAAACCTATCTTTTTATAAGCTAACTATAAATCCATTAACATTAAAGAAAGGTTAACCTAAAATGACCATTTAATTGTTTGTTCTGTTATACAATAACAACTTTGCATTTAGTTAGTACTAAATCCTATCAAATTAAAAACAAGATAAACAATAAAGAACGGAGACATATATTTTAGTAATGAGTGCTGTTTATTTGACCTTTTTAAGTTACACAAAGATCTTGGATTCCCATGTAAGGCCCAAAGTTATAATAACATGTCCTCATTTTCTTTCTAATTTTAGTTAAGTCAATTGTGTCTTATAATCATTAAACATAAAAGATACATAGCCTTTTATTATTCATTTAATGGAAAAGAAATACCGTTAACAATGTGGGGAAAATTGTTCCACTTGTCGAGTTGCCAACAATCCATATTGTTTTCATAATCCATGAGCCCGATCATTTCAGCAACACCAACAAACTGTTCGCTTTCATTCACCTAAAAACACAACCGAAATTGAATAAGAGGTCATGAAAGATCACACCATGGGCCTAGCTCGTGGTTTCATATTAGTAGTCTCCGACTGTTTGACTACAACATTTAGCTCACTTTGTTTTCACTTTTGAATTTGTTCTTTGCTTTTATTTTCTGCTACTTTTGTACTTGTAATTTTGCAATGTTACACATAATTCCCATTTTCCCCTTTATTCCATATCCCATAATCTCATATACACGTCCCTCTATAATTAACCAGAATACCCTTGGGTTTCTTACCACAACCAACATAATAGTTTCAACCGCTCTCCTCCTTATAACACCCATGAAACCTATTAGCCCAATGATACAAACTCCTATTTGAATAAAAGAATTAGGCCTATTTAACAACATAAAACATCGAAGAAAATTAAAAAACCCGTCTATATTTTGATATATTTAAAGTGTTTTATAAATAATTATACAGTGACACATTTAATCTTAGTTCGCTATACTTTTACTCGTTTCACATCATCTTAATTCAAACACTTGTTTTAAGTAGATGACGTAATAGAAATAGGTTAAGTTGTGTTAGCTATCTAACCTGAACCGTAGTTGGCTCCATGCGTTCATGCTTTGCATCCAGCTTAACATCCCCTTCTTCAAGATAAGGAACACTAACATAAACATTTAATATAAACAATAAGTTACCTTTATTATATATGCGGAATAAAATCTTTACCAACAAAATTATACTAAATAATAATAATAATAAAGAAAAGGGAAAAGAAGCGATAACATACTTGTCTAAGAGACATCTCCATATATAAAGCTAAAGGAAGGGTCTTCTGGATTGGGGTCGCGGTCATAGCATGAACATGTGGGGACACGATTATTTCACCTTTGAGTTGCCAGCTAAACCATTTTCAGCCAATCTGAAACTTTTGAGTTACAACATAGCTGCAAGATTACAAAATTAAAATCTTAACAAATAATATCATCAACTTTTAAGGGTCTCAAAACCTTCTCCATATTCATCTCCAATTGCGCCTAAAGAAGCAAAAAGCAAGAGGCCCCATTTTCACAATTGGATAATGGGCACGGTATTTAAATAGTTTCGGATTACTTGTCATAGTTTTGTTTTCAGAATAAGAGGCTTCTATAAAGAACAGTTAAACCAAGAATGAAAAAAATAATAATAAAAAAAAACTTTGATGATTAACACAATTTTCCACCCCTAACAAATCATAGCATATAGATGAACCAATCAATAAAAGCATAAATCAAAACAGAAGCAAATGTATGCATACATACAACCGACCATTTCAACAATAATGATTAGATTCAGTACCTTGTTTCGTTTACCGTTAGCCTTCATTCTTGATTAGCCGCAATGTCGATCACTTTGGGTTCCGCGTATGACGAACTACTTGCCAAAAACATCCTACAAGAATCAAAATTTCAACAAATAAATCGACAATCAGGTGTCTTAATTGCTCCTTCAATACGCCCACAAGTAACCATTCAGTTTGTTTCCAATTAAAAGGGTAATGATTTCGTCGTAATCGTAACCGACGGCGATTCAGGGTATATCGTAATTAATCAACTATATCCAATCGTTCTATTCAATTCATCAAACGCGATTAAATTAATCAGCGTTAATGCTACCTTAAATGCGCCGGAGATAGGAGTATTGCCGGAGAGTCGTCGGAGATTTGATGACCATTTAATTTTACGGCGTCTCATGAGAGAGGAAGCAGAAGATGAAAAGCCTCTTACATGTATTATTATGTAATATAGATTTCTAATCTAAAATCATCCGGTTCTTATGAACCCAATGGGTCCAATGTAATATGACACTAGACTGCATATGATATGGTGGTCAATTCATCTCATGTTTAGTTGTAAAAACGATGGTTTAAAGTCGTTTATGTTTTTTGAACTTGAGCACATATCAGCTTGACTCAAACTTATGAACGAGAGATACACAATGAACTATGCCCACGTTCACCGTTGGAAGATATGTCCCAAAAACTACGTTTAGCAATAGATTGTAACGCTTCTCGTTGTCTGGAAATAATGAAGGCGTATAATATAAATGAGGTGCTATTAAACTCGTGAGTTGCAACCAAGACACAATGCAATTCGATTAGTACCAGTTCAGTTCGGTTCAGCTTGTTATCATGTCATCGCCCAAGAAGAGTCGCAATAGTATAACTACATAAAATACTTATATGGTAAATATATAAAGTCAAACTCATATGTATGTGGGGAAAGTGAATACCGTACAGTTAGCCGTCTAAGATGTGATACCAGGAAAAATAAGAAGTATTATTATATTCCATAAACGAGATTAAGATGTGTTTAGACTATGTTAAGTAAGAATTAAGACCATTGAGTTAAATAAATTATTTTATCTCTAAGAATGAAAGAAATATATTTATATTAAATCACATAAGAAGTCGGAACGAATAAAGAAATTGTGGTGATATTTTATGAAGGAACGAACGATTTCGGTTAAATGTGTGAATATTCAACCCGACATTCAAAAAATGTCCATGGGTGAATCCATTTTAATATTTTAGAGGATTGAAAAGTGAGAACGTCGGCGAAAATGTGACTCAATTCTGAGTTATAGCGGAGGGAAAATGCAAATTACCATTTTAAAAAACAATCGATAATAGCTTATTAAAGGAAATAATAAGTTAACGAGACAAATTTAAGTCGAGAACATAATAAGAATAAGTATTTTGACGAAATGTATTTGGAAAATACATCGTCACGAAGTAGCAGGATCGATGGAGCGAGAAACCGAAACGCGATCGAAAAACTCGCTTAAAACCGACACCTATATAAGGTGGGTTACCCCACCATTCTCTCATTTCAACAAAATATCAGCATTTTAGAGAGAGAGAGTAGAGAGAAGGCTGGGATTTCCGGCGGTGGTCGATGGCGGTCCGGCAGCAGCCGGCGGTGGCCAGTGGCGGTCCGGCGGCGGCCGACGGTGGTCCGGCGAGGCCGAGAGTGGCGATCAAAGCCCGTCTTCTACCCGGAACCATTTTTTGACGTCCCGAACGTGATGGTAAGCTCTGATCGTCCTAATTTTGAGCTTAAGTTCGTTAAAAACTCATTTTAAAATCTGGACAGATTGGATTCACTTTGCATGTCTGCAAAGATTAGTCTATTACAGAAGATCTAACGGTCCGATCGTCTTGAGTTTTATACAGAGGTTTCATAACACATAGAAGATAGTTTTCAACGGTGGAGATGAGAATCAGAGTTGTTTAAGTTGGTTTTATAGACTCGTTTTCGTGTTCAGTTCGCTGGGTGTTTTTCTGGAACACAGCAGTGAAGAGCGGACTATTCCCGGAGATCCGGCCGTCGGATCGACCTGAAAAGTTCGGAGAACCTTAATATCATATAGATATATGATTCTACCAAAGGAATCGATGATCAGATGTTCGGATGGTGAGTTATAAGCCCTGTAAGTTTCTGGTCAGATTCTAAAACGAAAACAGTTTACTAAAATGAGTTGCGTGTAGGTTTTGAGATGTCGTATGGACGATCCGAGACCGGAGAAACGTTAGTGACGCAAAAACGAACGCGTTGACGTACCCAGATCGTATTGCATGCGGGTGTTGAGCACGTTCTGAGATTCGAACTGTACGTGAGGAGGTATACCTTTATATCGTTAAGTGTTGAAAAAGTTAGATAACGAGAGATTCGAATAAAAATTTGTTATCAGAAATAATTTGGACAATGAAATATCGTTAATAAATATTTAGATAATTGTTGGTTAATATCGACTGTTAAAAATGGTACAATCAAAACTTGGACAATTTTGTGTAAATTTATGTATAAAAAATATATATACGGTAGTTGGACAAAAGTATTTATTTTGGATATCGATTTATAAAAGATTATTATATTTTACGATATATATATATATATATATATATATATATATATATATATATATATATATTATTATTAAATGATGTCCAAGTTATAATTATAATAATTAAGACACGTGAGGATAAACGAGCTAAATTATGATATGTTCTTACTTGTTTATGTGTATATGTGTTAATATATTTTGTATTAAACATAGGAAACCAGTTATCATTGGATAACTGTTAATAAGACTTTGACGTCAACTGCTTGTGAATTACACCGGCAGTGTTATTCGTGTTGAGGCAAATGTGAGTTTCTCTATCCCCTCGTTTGGAATCGATTTTTAGTGTGGTTTGGGGGAAAGACATATTCTTTATATTGATATTTATATTGAAGTTTTATAAAGGCATCTTATTTTACAAAACGTGTCAAACGCGGGATAAGTCTAGTTGGCTAAATAACGGTTAACTCTAGAAAGGGGCACATAAATATGGGTAGATCTATCGGGTGACGCCCCATACTTCCATCGCGTTGGGTTAAAAGTAGGCGTATTTTGAGTCTGGTATGTATCAGGTTATCAACTATGATAGTCATATGTAATGTTGTATTCTTTGCTCGTCTACAACAGCACGATTTGTTTAAGAAGTAAAATGGCTATTATTTTTGTGATGTAATGACGGTAGATCATTACACACAGGTTTGTGTTATAATGGGGGTAAACCATTATACACGGGATGTTTTTGATATCATTCGGGGTGTGGTGACGATTACACACGAGGTGATATTGGTATATAATGACAAAAGATCATTATATGGATGTTGTTTTCGATATATATATATATATATATATATATATATATATATATATATATATATATATATATATATATATATATATATATATATATATATATATATATGCTATGATATGAAATTGCTATTATGTTACTTGATTTATTGTCTTTTCATGACGAATTATATGGACGTTTCGTTTGCACTATTTTCTATTCTATTATAATATATGTACTTTTATATATATGTGTGTGTGTGTGTCTTATTTACAATAAGAGAAACTCACCAACATTCGTGTTGACCGTTTATTTTAATATGCCTTTCAGGTAAATAAAGTATTTAAGCTTCGTGGAGCGCGCGGGAAAGTGGATGTGGTGTGTTTGAATAGGAGTAAAATAATAAATTGGACTTGTAATAATAAAATCGTGTCTTTTGACACATGTAAACTCTGATCGTTGAGTAAAAGTCCAACTTTTGGAGTTGAAAATAATTGTTTTATTATGATTGGTTAAACGGCGTCTATCACCGCCCGAATGACTTAGTCAAAGTCTTCCGTTGTATTAAATTAAGGTTTTTGGGGTGTGACATAAGATACAAGCAAAACCTATCAAAACTACGTAATTTTAGTTAAAATTCCCTAAACCCAATTAATTAACCATTTCATAAAATTACTCCCCTAATTTTTGTCCATAATAGCTTGTTGATAAACATCTTCTTCAATCCTCAAATTGATCACATAGATAAACACAATAATTGTAATCTCAAATATGTGGTAGTATAAGTCCAATCCATAAGTTTTTATGTGCATAGGAAATTAATTTGATTTTGGATTCAGATCTAGAACTTTGGTTCAATACTTCAAAATCTGAATTTAATTAAGACAAACCTTGAATCAAGAGTGTTGTGGGTAAAAATCTAAGGAACCCGATAGACAAAGTCCTCATAAGGTCCTCGCTGTGCATCAAGATCACAGATAGAAGACAATATCCTCAGTAAGTATCGTTATTAACCGTTATTATCCTTTCACCTTTGACTTGGTCAAACATTAATTATAAGAGACATTGGAGGCAGTTACAATCGGTTAATGATGAGGATATGCACTCCGTAACGGTCCCAGGATCCTCGTCAGGGTATTTAATGCGTGTTATTTTCAGTTATAACTCATGTAACTATATAATGAAGTGGTCTTGATCGCATAAGACACGAACACACACCCGTAGACACTATCTTGTAACTAGAAAAGCGATCATAGAACTTTCATACTTGTATTCAACAATTTATACTGAGGCGGTGGGATTGTTTTCCCCTCCCGAGGTTTTTTTCCCCGAGATCCTCTAAATTAAGGGTTTTTCCTCGCTACATCGATTTGTCACTTGCAATATTTACTTATTATTTCAATTACACATTCGAGCATCCTACCTCATATTCAAAGTTTGGTTACTTGATTATCCTTGTATAATTTTTAACCAAAATAGTTTGACGCCCGCCGTGGGGCAAGTGGTGCTTTACAAGTTCGATTCCTCAGTTTAGTGATCAATCACTACCTTTTAATCATCACCAATGACATCTCAGTCAAAGCAATCATCGCCTCAAAGCAAGTCAATTCACGTGTCAACTCAATCTTCAAGTGCGGATTTGAGCCATTCTCTTCCATTGATGCCATCACCTCCAAGAATACATCTACTAGCATGCCTTACGTGCCATTTACTCTAGATGAGGGTCTTATAATGATTTCAAATAATGATATCCTTTCTTTGTTCATTCAAGTCCGGAAGCAAATGGCAGAGCAACAACAAACCAACAAAGTATTGTTAATACAGAAATTGAAATTAGAGAAGACTAAAGTTACGGAGCCAATAGCTACCTCACAGCCTAGGATGCTAAACCATGAAGCCTCGGGATCCGGTGGCAAAAGCAATGAAAACTTCAGCACATCAGGATCCCGAGGAAAAAGCATTGAGGATTTTATTCTTATGAATCCTCTACTTAAATTTTAGAATCTGAAAATCACCAGCCAGGATCACAGCAATAAGGATTCATGAAAGGATCCCAGGATTATCACACTAGTAACATCAGTCAGGTCCTATTTTAGTTTCTAACAAAGTTGGATATGTTCAGGATACATAGATAAATCCTACGATTGCTAAGGAATTACAAAAATTGAAGACCATGATTTACAATATACCCGGCATAGTTCAACCTATACCGGAGGTGACCACTACAAGTATTAAGGTTTCGAGGTTTGCCTCACTAATATGTGATGCTAAAATCCCGAAACGCTTCCAAACTCCCAATATGAAGCTTTATGACGAAAAAAAACATATCCTGAAGAACATGTGGCTCAATATAAAGAAAGGATGGAGATCAAATCCGTCTCATCCAATCTAAAGGAAGGATGCTTTTGCAAGGGCTTTAGACCAACTCTCACTAGATCAGCCTTAAAATGGCTATTGAGTGTCTCTCTTAATTCTGTTACCTTTTTTTTGCACATTTAGTTAATCTATTTAATAACCAGTTTTCTTGCAGTATGTTATTTGATAAGTTAACTAATAATTTATACAAGATCACTCAAAAGCACGAAGAATATCTTAGAGATTATGTTGGCAGGTTCAGCAGGGAAGCATTGGAAATCCTAAAAATTGACATGGCTACAACTGTCCAAGCCTTCAATATGAGATTAATTTATGGTTCTCCATTTTACGAGGATCTTGCCATGAATCTTTGTAGGGACTTGAACGAAGTCAGAAATCAAGCTTTACGATTCATCATGCTGGAAGAAGATCAGAGGATCCAATAGATGGTCAATGCACTAGAACATAGCTATGATCGTCCCAACCGAAAATCAGAATCTTCATCCCAACCATCATACAAGTCCAAGTCTTACACAAAACCTAACAACCATAAAATTAACTCTGTACAAGGAGAAAACGATGAAGAAGAAGAATATCCAAGGATCAGTGATTATTGTTTTTTTGTTGTTATGTCTGGACTAATGTTTGCTATGCAGGATCTTGGAGATAAGGTTTGGTGGCCGAGGAAAAATGATAAAACCACATCCTGGAAGGATCAATCCAAGTGGTGTGCTTATCATGAAAACTTTGGCCACACAAATGAAAAATGCATCGCTTTGAGGAAAGAAATAAGTCACCTTTTGAGCAAAGGATACTTGAAGGATCTCCTGGGAAGGAAAATGAATATAAAGCAAGAGGATAACAAGCCCACCGAAAGGGCACTGTCTCCTCCTTCAGATGCAAGAATAGTTAACTTTATATCAGGGGATCGTGTTGGGTTCGTAGGCCTTGTTCGAGCCAGTTTATTATATGAAGTTAAAAGAGGAGATGGGTTCAGGCCCAAGCCCTGCCTGGTTCAAAATTCTTGTTTAATAAGATGTAACCCGTAGTTTTTTCTCTCTATATATAAGAACGCATGTACTTGTAATAAGTTGTCACTCAATCAAGAAATCACGGTTGCCACCCGTGGACAAGGTCAGTTTAGAACGAACAACGTTAAATCCTCTTGTCTGTTTATTACTTTCGTGTTTATATTCGGTTTTGTTTGTGCGTTAATCCTAAAAAGTGGTATTAAGAGCTTAGGCTTGTTACACACGAAGAACACGAGAACCAGTCGGTTTACCGTTAAACCATCCGGTCGCAGCCATTCTACTGCGTTAGGGTTCCACCGCCGCTACGATTTTCCAATTGTCGTTAGGGTATACGCCGCCGTTGTTTCACCGCCACTAAACCCATCATGACGATTGTGACTAGGGTTTAGTCAACCACCATACACCACCTGTTGTCGCACCCCAACCTACGGCGGAAATGCCGGGGCGTGAGCTGATTGCTCACAGCTCTCAAGGTACTATCATGCGATAACTTAAAGGTGACAACATCTATTTAATTTAATTTAATATCCACATTAATACAAATACAAAGTATAACTCATTTAAACAACCAATTATAATTCTTCTAACTTAAATCTTCACAAAGTCTTCACCAAATCTTGTAACTAGTTCAAACAATAACCTGCATATGCGTATAAAAGAGAAATGTTTGTCAACAACAAATGTTTAGTGTGTAAAACACCAGTTTAAGACACTACAATAATAATATATAATAAATAAAGAAAGATGCAAATTGTGTCAAGTGAGATAAGCAATTTAACCAAATGTGCAAGTAAATATGTTGTTGGTAAGCTCGATGCCATATGAACTGGGCGATGGCTAACACGACGGGCGTATGATCACACTAGACTGAGAATATGTTGAACCTCTCCGACATGTATTCAAGTAAAGCATATAAGCATATAACATGTGACATTCGTCAATTTCGGGTTATCTTATATTTGTTTTTATGTTGTAAACCGACCCGATTTATCTCCCGAATATTTTAAATATATAAAATATTGGATTTTATGTTACTAAATCTTTCCTGCTTGTTCGATTTTGAAAAACCCTGTTACGGATTCGAAAAACGCCTTTAAAACACTCAAATTACATCGAAATCGAACTTCCAGGACGCAAAACGAACCATGCAAGACGAGTTGGACCAACCCACCCCACCCCAGACCACGTTGCGCCGCGCGGCCAGGGCAGGGGGCTGGTCGCATGGCATGGGGACAAACCTGCAGCATCTTGTTGTGTTGTTTGTGCTTTACATCCTATTATCCAATCCAAATTTTTATACGTTAGACCTCATGCAAGACCCTTTCAAGATTATCCTATTTATACACACCCTCATGCTTCATTATTCCCTGCTCATACTTCATCTGCAAGACGAGCTGGACCAACCCACCCCACCCTAGACCACGTTGCGCCGCGCGGCCAGGGCAGAGGGCTGGTCGCGTGGCGTGGGGACAAACCTGCAGCATCTTGTTGTGTTGTTTGTGCTTTACATCCTATTATCCAATCCAATTTTTTATACATTAGACCTCATGCAAGACCCTTTCAATATTATCCTATTTATACACACCCTCATGCTTCATTATTCCCTTCTCATACTTCATCTCTCTCAAATTCAAGATTTTAAAGGTTGTTTTCATTGTTCTTGGAAGTTTGACTTTCAAAAGTCAAACTGACCATAATGCTTGATTCTAACTAACATATTATGACTTATAACTTGTTGGCACAACATATATATAATATACACCCCTTTTTACCTTTGGTGGTCACTTCTCCGGTCTCGGTCGGTGGAGTGTCGGGCCTCGTAAGGCAAGACTTCATGAAGAACTCACGTGGTCCTTGATCTATATATATATATATATATATATATATATATATACGTATATATATATATATATAATTATATAACTTGTTTATGCTTACTAACCATGCTTAACTTTTGCTCATTTTAATTTTTATTTCATATTTGTTGAGTTCCATGGTTATGGGTTTATAGAGACTAGCCTCAGTTTAACTGTAAATAACTCCAAACCGTAAACCGAACTTTGTTTACTAGTTTTGTTAAATAATTGTATAAACATGATTTATGTTATATTTAAGTTTCTAAAAACCTTTTTTTGAGTTCCATGGTTATGGGTTTGTAGAATCTAACCTCGGTCTTGACCCGAAACAAGATCCGAATCGAAAACCGAACTTTCGTTTAAAGACTTTGTTGTTGACTTTTTGAATGTAAAACTTAAGTATTATCATTTATAAATTTTTATACAAGTTATTTGATGTTTGGGCATGTGGTAACCATTCTTGATCTTATTCCGAGTTGGAAAAAGAACCAAACCGAACTAAACCGAGTTCACTTGCTTAAGACACACAAGTGTGTTTCTAGCTATCAAGACTCGTATATTTCTTTAAAAATCATTTATAAACTTATTTTAATTAGTTTCTCAAAGTACTTGGAATGTTGAATCCAACTTGATCTTATAACAAAGTTTGGACCAATGAAACCAAACACTCGCTTAACGGACGTTGTTAGTTCTAAAACAATAGAACTACATATTTGGTTAAGTCTTCTTAAATTTTATTGAGTTATCTCATAACATTTATTATTTTGGAAAGTTGACTTTGGGTTTGACTAATTACCAAGACCCGAACATTCGTTAAAAACCCGTTTTCGTATCTATATTACAAAGGGACTTGCATTCTTGCATTTTTACCCACCTTATTACTTAACATGGGTTGAGTAAAATTAAGGGCTAGATACTTTAACCTAGGTTCAAGCAAACTTATAATTTTTAAAAGACTATTATTATAAGTTCTTAAATATTTACATTAAAACCTTAAACTTTAAATGGTTTGAATTTCTTATCATTTATTTTATTAAAGATTTCCTAGACAACCTTTCTAATACAAGACTTCCTTTCATTTAGGCTTTGCTCGTTAAACCTCATCTTTCTGGTTACTCGTCATTTTACCGATCAAGTTTATTACTTGAATGTGAGTACTTTCATCCCCCGTTTTTCCATCTTTTGTTTTGGGGGTGATATTGCATACCTATTCAAATTAAATGTTTTATACTTGATTCTTAAACCACAAACTTTATTATATACCTTACATAATAAATGCTCGATTTGGTGTTATATGCTTACATTCTTAATTGCTAATGTGTTTACCGCTTTTGGTTGGTTGATTCATAAATCCAAGTATATTTGGCATCCCATTATAGAAAGGTGTCATTAATGTATTCTTATTAACGATTTCATATAAATCCGAATTTATTTGACATCCCCTTATAGAAAGGTGTCATTAATGTATTCTTATTAACGATTTCATTATATAAATTGTTGCTATTATTTATTGTTTTGTATACAAGTTGTGGAATTTCCTATTATATACTTATTGTTCAAAACTATGAAATTGCTCACCAACCTTTATGTTGACAAATTCTATTTTATGCAATGTTACAGGTTTGACTTTAGGTTGACTCAAGAAATTGAAGAAAAACGATATCAAGACTATTAGGATATTAGCAAAATGAACAATATATTATTTGCTATGATTGAATTCGGTTATTGTATGAACAAGTTATGTGACTCTTTATGATTTTATGAATTTAAATGAGTTGATTAAACAGTGTCAATTTAATAGTGTCTGTGTTTTTGAGCAATCCGTTGCACCCCGGCATGTTCCGCCGCCTTTGGTCGCGGTGTGACAGATTGGTATTCAGAGTCATGACTATATGATATGTGGTTAGACGTAACGACCTAGTATAGTTTATGCTTTTGGGCCCTTATACGTGTTGCCTATACGTGTTTACGCTACTCGATTGTTCATTACACTTATTTATTTATATACTTATTTATTTCAACAAAATCATAAATGTACACATGCACACACTCTCATAGTATTCCAAGGTATTCTTACCTTAAACACAAAAACGTTAGTTTTTATATTGTGTTTTACGAATCACAAACTTAATTTGGATCTCGTTATTTAAGATCCCTTTAAGGTTGCATTTATATTGGGTTTGTAGCCATCATAGAGAGTGAAGAACTCTGAAACGACCATTTGGCAAAAAGATTCCAAGAATCATAGGTGGTTTACTTACCTGGGATGGTTGAATTGTAGTGTTCGTTTTCTAGGCCAACGAACCGTGTTATACATGTAAATACTTTAAGTTGTCGAATGCAAGCGTTCCGGTTGCATCCTTATATTTGGTGTTGAAAACACAAAAGCCACGGTGGTTCGTGGACAAGTGTTTTTAACATATCGTTGTATCTTCGTTTTTATTATATGTTATTAACGTGAATTGAGTCAACAACATGAAAGACGCGGTGGTACGTGCACATGTTCGACTCCACATATTATTTTATACAAGTTTTATTGGTCGGAATATCAAATCATGGTGGTTCATGTACGATTTCCCGACTCTACAAATCTCAAAATTTTCAAGCTACAACCTCTCAAAAATCATTTACGTTTTGTTTACGAATTGTTATTTATATACAAAGTTTTATATTTTTTTAACACTAACATCTCCTCCTTACTAATTCTACGAATTCACAATTAAACTTGAAATTTTATTTTATTTTTATACACCCTCATATTCATTTCTATTTACCTCAAACTTATTTCATTTCTTTATAATTTATAGAATGCCTCCACTAAGACGCCAAGCGCGCAAGAACTCCAAACGACGCGTAGTTGCTTTCGTCGTCAAACAAATGGCCGCGGTGATTCCCGAACTTTTAACCCATATGCAAGCTACTCAAGCCCCCCCTCCTCCACCCGTTGAACCAAAACCCGCATCCTACTCTTATAAACAATTTACTAGTACTAACCCAACCGAGTTCGTTGGTACAAACTGTGCGACTACCTTGTTGCAATGGTTTGAAAATATGGCGAGTGTGTTTTGACACAAAGAGTTCCCCGATGCGAAAAAGACAAATTTCGCTTCGAGCATGTTTAAGAAAACTGCTCTTACATGGTGGGGTAGTGTTATGCACCTTCAAGGGACGGAAACGGCTATGGCGCTTCCATGGTCCGAACTCAAAGAACTCATGAGGAAAAATTTATGTCCCAAACACGAGTTCCAAAAGCTCTAAGAGGAATTATGGAACTTGAAACAAGAAGGTGGTGTTAACGCCGCCTTCTCGCTCCGTTTTCATGAATTGAGCATCCTCGTTCCCCATATGGTTACCCCATCGGAAAGAGAACTTGACAAATACATCGGTGGTTTACCCATGCAAATCCGGGACTCAGTAATGAGTAGCAAACCCCGAGAACCTTGAGGACACTATTACTCTAGCCGGTGCACTATCCGAGAACCATGTCAAAGCGGGTACCCTAACCCTCAAGAAGAAAAGTGATACACGCAAAACCGAACCCGCACCACAAGCCAAAGTTGACCCACCACCTCAAGCCATTAATTACTCAAACTCTTCCAGCCACAACAACAAATAGAAACCCAAAACCAATCACTGAAACTATGCCGTTACCCAACCAAAATCTCAAAAACAACCCCAAGCTCCCCCACAAAATCGTAAACCCTATACCGGTACCTTCACACTATGCAACAATTGTCAACTTCACCACCCGTCTCACTTGCCTTGTCGCCATTGCACTCTTTGCAACCGTTTTGGTCATCTAAAAACCACATGTCGATCCGCACAATGTACTCAACCCAATAAACCAAGAACCACTCCCCAAAATTCCCAAAACCGTTTTGCACTATACCCACAAAACCCTCCTCAAAAACCCCGATCTTGCTTTAACTGTGGCGATCCCAATCATTTCCGCAACAATTGCCCTCGCCTTGCTTATGGTAACCAAGCCCGAACCTTAGCCGTACCCTACTATCAAACCCAAGCCTACGTAGTTCAAACCTACCAACCTCAACTATCACAACTAAATGCACCACTCATCCAACCCAGGCAAGCCATCCAAGCACCTCCTCCTCCTCCCCCTCAAGTACCTTAAGGAAACCCGGTAATCAAGGACGAGCTTTTATGATGAATGCTAATCAAGCTTAAGTGGCAAACGATGTTGTGAACGGTATGCTTTTAGTGAACGAACATTTGGCTTCTATTTATTTATTTGATACGGGTTCCGATAGAAGTTTTATTTCTTTGAAATTCGAGTCTACACTTGCGGTGTCTCGAACCAAGCTTTCTCGACCATTTTCCGTCGAAGTCGCCAATGGAAATTTCATCACCATCAACTCTTTCGACCGCGATTGTACTCTCATTCTCTCTAAGCATAAATTCATCCCGATGCAAATGGGAAGCTTCGATGTCATAGTAGGCATGGATTGGTTATCTTTGCACCGTGCCGAAGTCGGTTGCTTCGATAAATTCATTCGAATTCCGCTCGTCAACGGTAAAATTCTCAAATTCTTCGGCAAAACAACTTCTAGAAGGCTAAATCTTATGTCGCTCTCAATCGCAAAAATACTTACGCTAAAAGTATGTTTAGTTCCTAGC
This sequence comes from Bidens hawaiensis, assembly GCF_021521415.1. Taxonomy (NCBI): domain Eukaryota; kingdom Viridiplantae; phylum Streptophyta; class Magnoliopsida; order Asterales; family Asteraceae; genus Bidens; species Bidens hawaiensis. Next base: position 21,766 of record NW_027496701.1, read on the forward strand.
CCATGCGGTGGTAAACGACAAAAAGGAAAGAAAAATCCAAGATATCTCCATTGTTTGTGATTTCATCGACCTCTTTCCCAATGATGTCACCGGTCTTCCATCCGTTCTTCCGGTTGAATTTAGAATCGATTTCGTGCCCGGTGCAATGCCTGTGGCCAAGGCTCCTTATCGTTTAGCCCCGTCGGAAATGCAAGAATGGTTAAACCAACTCGAAGAACTTTCCGATAAATGTTTCATTCGTCCAAGCTCTTCTCCTTGGGGCTCTCCCGTCCTCTTCGTGAAAAAGAAAGATGGTTCGTTTCGCATGTGCATCGATTATCAAGAACTTAACACACTCACAATTAAATATCGTTATCTTTTGCCACAAATCGACGATCTCTTCGACTAACTTCAACCCGTAACTAGTTTCTCAAAAATTTATCTTCGATCGGGTTATCATTAGTTGCGTGTTCGCAAAGAAGAAATTCCAAAAACCTCTTTCCGTACTCGATATGGACATTTTGAATTTTTGGTCATGCCCTCCGGGTTAACCAATGCACCCGCGGTGTTTATGGATCTCATGAACCGTGTTTGCAAACCATTCCTTGATAAATTTGTTATTGTCTTTATTGATAACATCCTTATCTTTCCAATACCAAAGCCGAACATAGCATCACTTGCGTTCCATTCTCGAGCTTCTTAGAAACGAACGACTCTACGCCAAATTCTCCAAGTGTGAATTTTGGCTAGAAGAAGTTCAATTTTTGGGACATATCGTAAACGACAAAGGTATTCATGTTGATCCCGCTAAAATTAAGGTCGTTAAGAATTGGAAAACTCCAACGACTCCCACTGAAATTCGATCCTTCCTCATTTGGCAGGATATTATCGGCAATTCATTCGAAACTTTTCCAAAATCTCTTTACCCCTCACCTCCCTCACTCATAAAGGAAAACCATTCGATTGTGGATCAAAACAAGAGAAGCCTTTCTTATTCTCAAGGACATTCTTTGCAATGCTCCCGTTCTAACCCTTCCCGATAGAAACGACGATTTTGTTGTATTTTGCGATACATATCATCAAGGTCTCGGTTGTGTTCTCATGCAACGAAGTGAAGTCACCGCTTACGCTTCAAGCAACTTAAGGGCAACGAGAAGAATTAGATGACTCATGATCTCGAACTTGGTGCCGTCATTTTTGCTCTCAAAATCTGGAGACATTACCTTTACGGTACAAAATGTGTTGTGTTTACCGACCATAAAAGCCTTCAACATATTTTTGACCAAAAAGATCTCAACATGAGACAACGACGATGGGCCAAATTACTTAATGATTACGATTGCGAGATTCGCTACCATCCCGGTAAAGCGAATGTTGTCGCCGAACCTTAAGTCGAAAGGTTAATGTTAAATCCGTTCTGCTTTTAAGCGTTGTTGTTCAAACCGATCTTCAAATCCGTATATTTCAAGCTCAGTGTACCTCCGTTGAAGAAGGTAATATGTACGACGAAATGTCATGTGGAGCCGAACTTCAACTCTAAACTAAACCCGATGGCCTTTTGTATTTTCTCAATCGTTTGTGGATTCCCGATCGCGACGACCTTCGTATTTGTATACTCGACGAAGCTCACAAGTCGCGGTATTCCGTTCATCCCGATACAGATAAAATATATTTCGATCTTCGTTCTACCTTTTGGTGGTCGGGTATGAAAAAGGATGTAGCCTTGTATGTATCTAAATGTCTTACTTGCTCAAAAGTCAAAGCCGAACATCAAAGACCTTTTGGTCTACTCGAGCAACCACCGATTCCCGTTTGGAAATGGGAAGACATTGCTATGGATTTTATTAATAAACTACCCAACACTCAAAAAGGGAACAATAGTATTTGGGTGATCATCGATCATTTAACCAAGTCTGCTCATTTCATTCCGATCCGCGAGAAGTATTCTATCGAGCAACTTGCTCAAATCTATGTTCGGGAAATTGTGTGCCGACACGGTGTACCATTGACTATCATCTCCGATCGTGATGCTCATTTTACTTCTCATCTTTGGCGATCACTTCAAGAAACCTTGGGAACACGTCTCTATCTTAGCACCGCTTATCATACTCAAACGGACAGACAATCCGAACGTACAATTCAAACACTCGAGGATATGCTATGAGCACGTGTTCTTGATTTCGGTGGGAATTGGGATTTCCACATTCCATTCATTGAGTTTTCTTATAATAACAGTTTCCATTCTAGTATCGGTATGGCTTCTTTCCAAGCTCTTTACGGTCGTAAATGTCGTTCTCCAATTAGTTGGAACGAAATCGGTGAAGCTCAAATCACGGGACCTGAAATGGTCCAAGAAGCCACCGACGTTATCGATCAAATCCGTAAGAACCTCCTAGCCGCTAGAATTCGTCAAAAGAGTTACGCCGACAAACGGCGAAAACCGATCGAATTTAATGTTGACGATTTTGTCCTTCTAAAAGTATCTCCTTGGAAGGGAGTAGTCCGTTTTTGAAAGAATGGAAAACTAGCTCCTCGTTTCGTACGACCTTTCAAGATCCTCGAAAGGGTTGGGAAAGTAGCTTATCGACTCGAACTACCGGCGGATCTTACCGGTGTTCATCCGACTTTTCATGTTTCAAATCTTAAAAAGTGCTTAGCCGAGGGTAATCTCCATATACCTCTCGATGAAGTACATGTCGATGAGTCGTTGATTATGGTTGAACGACCCGTTGAGATCATGGATCGCAACGAGAAGAAAACCAAGCGTAGTCGTATTCGGTTAGTCAATGTTCGATGAGAATCAAGGCGCGGTGCAGCGTTCACTTAGGAACGAGAAGACACAATGCAGGAGAAGTATCCACACTTGTTTGCATCATCATCTTCATCTTAATTTCGAGACAAAATTTCCTAAAGTAGGGGATATTGTGACATTCGTCAATTTCGGGTTATCTTGTATTTGTTTTTAAGTTGTAAACCGACCCGATTTATATCCTGAACATTTCAAATATATAAAATATTGGATTTTATGTTACTAAATCTTTCCCGCTTGTTCAATTTTGAAAAACCCCTGTTACTGATTCGAAAACGCCTTTAAAACACTCAAATTACATCGAAATCGAACTTCCGGGACACAAAACGAACCACGCAAGACGAGCTGGACCAACCCACCCCACCCTAGACCACGCCGCGCCACACGGCCAGGGCAGGGGAGCTGGTTGCGTGGTGTGGGGACAAACCTGCAGCATCTTGTTGTGTTGTTTGTGCTTTACATCCGATTATCCAATCCGATTTTTTTTACATTAGACCTCATGCAAGACCCTTTCAAACTTATCCTATTTATACACACCCCCATACTTCATTATTCCATGCTCATACTTCATCTTCTCTCTAAAATTCAAGATTTTAAAGGCTGTTTTCATTGTTCTTGGAAGTTTGACTTTCAAAAGTCAAACTGGCCATAATGCTTGATTCTAACCAACATATTATTACTTATAACTTGTTGGCACAACATATATATAATATACACTGCTTGTTACCTTTGGTGGTCACTTCTCCGATCTCGGTCGGTGGAGTGTCGGGCCTCGTAAGGCAAGGCTTCATGGAGGACTCAAGCGGTCCTTGATATATATATATATATATATTCATATATATATATATATATAAAACTTATTTTTGCTTACTAGCCATGCTTAAGTTCTGCTCATTTTAGTTTGTATTTCATATTTTTTGAGTTCCATGGTTATGGGTTTGTAGAGACTAGCCTCGGTTTAACCGTAAATAGCTCCAAATCGTAAACCGAACTTTGTTTACTAGTTTTTTTAAATAATTGTATAAAAATGCTTTATGTTAGATTTAAGTTTGTAAAATCATTTTTATAAGTTCCATGGTTATAGGTTTGTAGAATCTAACTTCGATCTTGACCCGAAACAAGATCCGAACCAAAAATCAAACTTTCGGACTTTGTTGTTGACTTTTTGAATGCAAAACTTAAGTATTACCATGTATAAATTTTTATGCAAGTTCTTTGATGTTTGGACATATGGTAACCATTCTTGATCTTATTCCGAGTTGAAAACCGAACCAAACCGAACTAAACCGAGTTCACACGCTTAAGACACACAAGTGTGTTTCTAGTTATCAAGACTTGTATATTTCTTTAAAAATAATTTATAAACTGATTTTAATTATTTTTCTCAAAGTACTTGGAATGTTGAATCCAACTTGATCTTATAACAAAGTTTGGACTAACGAAACCAAACACTCGCTTAATGGACGTTGTTAGTTCTAAAACAATAGAACTACATACTTTGTTAAGTCTTCTTAAATTTTATTGATTTATCTCATAACATTTATTATTTTGGAAAGTTGACTTTGGATTTGACCAATTACCAAGACCCGAACCAACAACCCGAACATTTCTTTAAAAACCCGTTTTCGTATCTATATTACAAATGGACTTGCATTCTTGCATTTTTACCCACCTTATTACTTAACATAGGTTAGTAAAATTAAGGGCTAGATACTTTAACCCGGTTTCGAGCAAACTTATAATTTTAAAGGACTATTATTATAATTTCTTAAATATTTACATTTTAAACCTTAAACTTTAATTGGTTTGCATTTCTTATCATTTATTTTATTCAAAGATTTCCTAGACAACCTTTCTAATACAAGACTTCCTTCAATTTAGGCTTTGCTCGTTAAACCTTATCTTTCCTGTTACTCGTCATTTTATCGATCAAGTTTATTACTTGAATGTGAGTACTTTCATCCCCCGTTTTTCCATCTTTCGTTTTGGGGGTGATATTGCATACCTATTCAAATTTAATATTTTATACTTGAGTCTTAAACCACAAACTTTATTGTATGCCTTACTTCAATAAATGCTCGATTTGGTGTTATATGCTTACATTCTTAATTGCTAATGTGTTTACCGCTTTTGGTTGGTTGATTCATAAATCCAAGTATATTTGGCATCCCCTTATAGAAAGGTGTCGTTAATGTACTCTAATTAATGATTTCATATAAATCCGAATCTATTTGGCATCCCTTATAGAAATGTGTCGTTAATGTATCTTATTAACGATTTCATTATCTAAATTGTTGCTATTATTTATTGTTTTGTATACAAGTTGTGGAATTTCCTATTATATACTTATTGTTCAAAACTATGAAATTATTCACTAACCTTTGTGTTGACAAATTCTATTTTATGCAATGTTACAGGTTTGACTTTAGGTTGACTCGAGAACATGAAGAAAAACTTTATCAAAACTATTAAGATATTAGCAAAATGAACAATATCTTATTTGCTATGATTGAACTCGGTTATTGTATAAACAAGTTATGTGACTCTTTATGATTTTATGAATTTAAATGAGTTGATTAAATATTGTCACTTTAATAGTGTCTTGTGTTCTTGAGTAATCCGTTGCACCCCGGCATGTTCTGCCGCCTCTGGTCGGGGTGTGACATAACACGTTAGGTATAAATTGTTAAACACACAAGACTAACAGTTGCAATTGAGCATTAAATAATAGGTAAATAAATAAATTACACATATGTCCCCAAAAGATTTAAAATAAGTAAAAAGGGGAGTGATTACTGACCTGATAAGAGGAACGATATTAAAATGATTATGTGAGAATGATGAACCCTTCAGGATACACCGACAAGGATTCCTAGTTAAATATAATGATATAAATTAATTATAAATGATATAACATAATTTAATGAATTAGGATTTCGATGGAAATTGATTTATGTTTAGAGATTAGAATGTTGATGATTGAACGATTAGATGGAAGGATAATTAAGAAACAAGGATTAGGAAGCTAAGGAAAGGATTTCCAATCTAGCACAAGTTCATATTTTCTTACCTTTAGTTACAAAACCAAAAATCCAAGGTAACCTAGTTTAATATTGGGCATATTAGTTTATTTGTGTTGTTTAAAGCTTGATTATAGCATATTTGGTGATGTACATGCAAAGTTTGATATGTTGTGTGCATGCATGTGTGTCGTGGGGTTGTGTGTTAATTTAAGAGATTGGCTTAGTTGAGGTCATATAATAGCTTGCTTTAACTTGTCAAAGATTAGTTTACGTGAGATTGTTAAATGATTAAGGTGATAATTGATTTAGAAAGGAAAGTAAGTGTGTTTATGGTTGAAAGATTGAAAATGGGTTATGGGTAAACTTACCCATATGAGCCGTGGATTATGGCTTGGGGTATGATTTTCATTTGTTAGCTAGTTACTTGTTAAATGGTTAAAAGATGGTTGTTAATCTGAAACCCATTTAAATGATTCACCAAGATTACTTGAAAATTTAAGTGATTTATAATGATGATTTTGAAAGTGGTAGTATGATGATAATAGAATCTTGTAAAAGGGTTGACAAGTAGTGTAGAGATTATTGTCAATGACTATTTTAATAAAAGTTCACTTGTATATGCACATGGTTTAATTACTTGATTTGGTTATAAAGTTGAACTCTTGTCTTATATTGATCTTGTACTGAGTACGATGATGATGATGATGATGATGATGATGATGTATTGATTGAATATGATTTATAAAATGATTGAACATGGATTAAAAACAACTAATAACACTAGGATGTCATGAAATTTGATATAATGAACAAACTAGAACTTAGTGGTAAGACTTACCAATAAAGGAAACTTTTTGAAATGGTGCAAGCTGTATAGTAAACACAAGAGTGTATAAATGATTAAAGACTTATGATTGGAATATAGTAAACACTAATAATGAAAATTGTTGAGTTGACAATAAAATTGTTAATTGCTACTTGCTAAAGATAGAAACTTTGTTAGTTGATAAATGGAAAATGTAAGACTAAGTTGTATAATAAGTTGTTAGGATTCTCTATCAAACTAGTTGAATGAGTTAAACATTAGTTATACTTGATTGCATTTGAAAGCTTGAATTGAATGAAAGTTGTTAAAATAATCGAGTTGCTTATTATGGAAATTTTGTTGTTAAAGAGTTAAGAATGTTATTGCTTAGATAATGATGATAGGATGAATTAAGACCATATTATGGGTTGTTATGATCTGGAAAGTTTGATGCATAAACACCATATAGACATTATAGGAATAACATGCTCATGAGTTGTTAGAGATTTGAAGTTAAGGCTTGAGCATGCATGTTTACTTGAAAATTAGTTCTATGTGCATACTTGGTGCTAGATGATCAAACATAAATGTGATTATGGATTACTCATTATTAGGTGTAAAATTTGCTGTACAAAATGGTTTGGTTTTGACATTATGACTTAATTAGCTTGTTGGTAACATTAACGGCGGGAAAGTTTGACTTTTAACGTGAACTGACATGAGTTTTTAGAACTGTTTTAAAACAGCTCCTAAAGTCATAAAATTCTTATATTTAACATAAGTTAAAGTATAATAAAAGTCAAAGATAGAAAAACTTGAACCTATACGGTTCGTGTCGCAAAAACCGACACGAAAACGTTAAAATTGACGTATTTAAGAAAACGGTAACTAAAATGAAAACCGTATCATTTTTATTGAAAAAAAATAAAATATTATTAAAAACTATATGAAAAGTGTTTTTGATTAATTAAAACTAAAAGTTTTCACGAAATGATAACCGGTTCGTTTTTAAGTTCAAAACCGACGAAACGGGCAAAACCGACTAAAATAAAGTCAAAATTATAACTAAAATAAAAAAAACTTAGAATTTTCAAAACACTCCAGCAACTAAAAGGATAAACTTTTATAAATTATAATATTTAGTTTAAATTATTAAATAAAACAATTATTGGTTAATTATATTTGTTTAAATTTTTAAGTGTTTATTAATAGAATTATAAGTTAGTAATTTTATGTGTTTGTGTGCTTGTGTGATCACATAGGTTAAGGTTAAATATAATAAAAGTAGTTAACCAATTTTGTTCAAACCCAAACTTAGAATTAACGAACGTGTACTAATATAGGACATGCGCTTTTGGACGTATGCCTGAATCAAATGTGAGTTTTTCTCCGAAAAAGCATATTGTATACATATATATATATATATATATACTTATTTATATATATTTTTGAAAACTCATTAAACTTTACAAATTGTGTTATTGTGGGATGAATCAATTTGGTTAAATAACTGTTAACCAAATTAGTAAGGACACATAAATGTTGGTAGATTTATCAGGGTGACGCCCCCCCACTTCCATTCGCGTTGGGTTAAAAGTAGGAATATTTCAAGTATTGTACGCTTCAAGTTATCAAATTGGTAGTCATACACGCATTGTACTCTTAGCTAGTTTACAACTAACGTTTTTTGTGCAAAAAGGTAAAATGCGGGTTTTCGTTGTTGTGTTGTACCGTGTATAGATCGGTACTGTTGGGAGTATAATAGCCGTACACTATTATATTCATGTGTGTTTATATACAAATTGTCTATATATATAATTATTTTTCTCGGGACTAACTAGCCAACATTTGTGTTGTCCCAAAAATAATTTTAATATGCTTTTCAGGTAAATAACGGTTTCGCGAGGAGAAGCGGGAAAGAGGCGTGGGTGTTTGAATAAGTTGTGTGTGGGACCATGTTGTTGTTTTTAATAATAAAAACTATGTAAGACTCTGATATTTAAATAAATATGTTTAATATAATATAGGGTGTGGAAACAAAAATAGATTAAAGTATAGTTTGGGGTTAAAAATGTATATCTTTCAAAGTAAATTTATATTTAATAAATAATATAATAAGCAATCAAAATAAATTAATACTTACTCCATAAACACGATATTTTTGTTGATAAAATTTCCCGAACATAATCAGGTTGGGTAACAGATATAAATATAAATCGGAGAATCCGAGTTGTTACACCTGTAACCACCGCTAGAAATTGTTTCTAGTTAGATCGAAGGAGCAAAATCCACTTACGGTTAGGGGTCTTGCTAGGTAGTTGCCGCAAACCCTAGCTTTTTCATTTAATAACACCATCGATAGAGAAAGAAAAGGAGTAGATGTCAGAATATTTGTTTCGTCGAAAGAGCTTGAAATCAGGAAGGTTGCTTTTTGGGTTTGAGATAATTTTCACCAAAATTATTCTTTTCATTTAGTTTTGGTATAAATTTTGATAATTGAGCCTATATTATGTTTTTTTTATCAGAAGTGTAACACCCCGGCTTAAGCGAAAACGTCCGAGTGTGACGTACAGATTGCTGAAAACATATCTGATACTATTAAGTGACAATATTATCATTAATTCATTTAAATCACAAATACACACTCGTTCAAGTAAACAAATACAATGGAAGGAAATAAAACAAACATCAACTTTGTCTATTATTTGAATATCCTAATTCTAGTGTCTTAACCAATTCATCATCTAATAAGTGTACATGTAGCATACATATAAAATAAAGTTAACTAATTCAATAGTTGGTGAGTTTACACAAGTTTGATATAAATAAATAAAAATCATACAATTCCATGAAACTTAGTGTAGTAATAGGTTAAAGTGTCAACTGCGTTTGTCAGATTTTATCGTTTCAGTTTAAAGTTTTTGTTCCTGATTTACAGTTCGCTATTCCGCTACATTGAATAGGTTAATTATTTAACAGAGTTCAGTGTAACAACCCTTAAGTTCAGCCCCGTGCCATTTTTGTGTTTATCTTTGTTTTTTATCTATTTTTTCATTTTAGTTATTGTCACGACAGAAGACAAAAATGTTTTGATACAGAAGTTTGATGGACAGAAATTTGGTTGGTGGAAGATGCAGATAGAAGCGTTACTTTGTCAGAAAGACTCATATATACTTCTTGAGGATGAAAAAACAGAAAAGTTGTCTGATGAAGATTGGAAGAAGTTAGACAAGAAAGCTAGGGCTTGTATTACTTTGTTGTTGTTGAAAGATGTGGTGTTTTACATCATGAAAGAAATCACAACACGTGGTATGATGGAGGCTCTATCAAACATGTATGAGAAGCCTTCGACAGTGAATAAGGTCTATCTTATCAGAGAGCTAGTGACAACTAGAATGAAAGAGACTGGGTCAGTTACAACGCATATTAATAATCTTAATTCAAACCTCTCAGCTTAGTGTCAGTCTACATAAAGTTTGAGAATAAAATTCAAGGCCTTTTGTTGTTATCCTCTTTCCACGATAGTTGGTCTCAAACAGTGACTGCAGTATGTAGTTCATATAGAAAAATTACTTTTGATGGGATTCGGGACCTGATCCTTGGAGAAGATCCAAGACACATAAGTTCAGGCGAATCATCAGGCAATGTGTTAGTCACAAAAGGTAGAGACATGGAAAACAACGAGCTAGTAGGAGTAGGAAAAGAAGTCAGTCTAAGAGACGGGAAACTTCAAAATTCAATGTTTGAATGGTAAAAAAGGGTGAATGTTATAGAAGATGACATAGATGACAGGGTCACTAGTGATGAGGCTTTGGTTTACAGTGTTGAGAGTAATGCTGATGCGTGGATGATGGATTCTAGTGCATCGTTTAATACCATGAAGTATCTTAAGTTTGGGGATTTTGGAAAGGTTATACTAGCGAACGATGATATTCTAGAGGTTATGGATGTGGGAGATGTTGATTTTATAACTTCAGGCAATACTTATTGGATTTTGAAAGACGTGAGGGTTATTCCAAGTTCGAAGAAACAATTGATTTCAGACGAGCAGTTGGATGACCAAGAGCACGATGTTAAGTTCAGGAATGAGCATTGTAAAGTAATTAAAGGAAATCTTGTGATTGCTAATAGAAAGAAAAAGGGGTTCGTTGTATATGGCCGACGTATCACCGGAAGGAGTTGATCCAGTTCCGTTGAAAGACAAAGTCTGGTTCATAGAATCTCGTGGGCAGAAGAAGGTTCGTTTTGCAAGTATTAAACCTGCAGGCTGATGTGCTAGAAACAGTCAATTAAATATTAACTAAACTAAAAAAGTAACAAAAACTAGACTTAAGACTCAACTACACAAAACACCGGCAAGTGAACCGGTCGATTGTACTAAATCTAAGTAAGTCCGGAATATCGAACCCACAGGACTCTATAAATTACGTTAATTAACTAATTAGACTCGACTTACGACACGACTATTTATTATTAATGTTTAAAGGGGGGGGGGGTTTAAACTAAGATTTAACTAAGAAAGCAAATAAACAAGTAAACAAGAAATAAGCAATTAATCACAAGATCGAAACCAATCAGAGAAGTAATCTACCTAGGTAAGAATCCCATGTATCAAAAATCATCAAGCAATGGACAATTAATATGATATGGAAACTGATTTCTAAACGTATTCATCAAACAAACCCTAAAGGACCCTTAATTTCATTAAGTAAAATCCTAAAGATTGAATATTAGATTATTAAGCAATCAGTTATATTGACTTCCTTACAGTTATCAATTAGGGTTAATTAATAGTATCTAAAGAAAGTAATCTTACGAAACACTAAGCCCTAGATAACTTGATAAGCTAAACACGACATCATGAACAAGGATCAACACAATAAGCAAGAATATTGTCACTATCTATCCTAGCATGCGATTGACCAAGACACATGAACAACTCCTCACCTTACAGCTATTGGAATTTAGCAGAATATTTAAAACCCTAACCAACTATCAACTAGCTTCTATGATCTAATGGGCCCATTCAATCACAATAATCAAAACACCAAGTAATGATTAAACATAAACCCTAAATCTAAAGAACACAATCAAGAGATAAAAGATCTATGTGAAGCAATAATTAACAATTAATCAAGATAACAAACATTCATATGTATCATGAAAGCAAAATCAAGTCTTTTACTATTAAAATAACGAAACCATAATCAAAACATTAGTCCAAAGCAAGAATCATGCATCAAACATGTTCATCAAACCTAGGTAGACATGAAGTCTAGCCTAGAATCATTATTAAAAACAATCCCAAACAAACAAAACAAAAGATATTCATGATAAATTACAAGAACGAAGAAAGTAGAGCGATAAAACCCTTAAGACTCCTTTCTTGATTGATTGAATGAAAGCTCCTTGATCTCCAATGTAATCAACCTTCAAAGAACCTTCAAACTCTTGGGTTTTCTCTCCAAAATCGGCTGCCAAAGCTTCTTTGCTCGTTTATGTTTATAATATATATATATACGACGAGCTGGGCCTTAAACTTGCAAAAACGGTTGACCAGGGAGCCCTAGGCGCCGCTGCGACCGGGCCTGGCCACCCCCATCGGGCGGCGCGGCGTGCCATAGGGGGAGGGGTCCGGATTTTCTTGTTTATTTGTTGCTTGTTTAAGTTGGATCTCTTCCTTGACTCTCAAGAAACGATAAGTAACTTCTAGAACTTCTTTTCTTGGCTTAAAAATCATCATTTACATGTAAACAAATCCAAACACTAAGTGAAGTAATCATGTAATCAATAACGAGCAAAACGAACTTAAACTTCGCATGAAAAGATATAAAGAATTAAGTTTAACATGCAAGACACCAAAAGATATAAAACACGTAAACATATAATAAACTTGACTCAAAACCTAAATTAATAAAAGATGAATTAAACACGAACTAAACCGAACTTGAAACATTAAAGAAACACAACTTTACAAAGGATTCGAGATGTATATCACAAGCAAACTAAAGGTTCAGGAATGAACAAGCTAGGAAGGTTAAATTAGTTGGAGGAACTCGTGACAATAGGAGAACAGGTCATGTTTTAGTTACAGTTCCAGGTCGACGGTGGATAAAGAAAACCAATATTCTAGCTGAAAAAGTCTCTCCGATAGATTACCTGCTGAATATGGAGAATGTTGGTTCTTAGGATATCTCAGGATCCTACAGTTTGTGTAAGTGGGAGCCGGTTGGGATAGAAAATGGTTCAGAGGCAGTTTCAACCGTGACCGGTGTGTTGGAGCTCCGGAGAGCTTTAGCGGGCCTTCAGGTTAATGATGAGAAGGTGGTGGCAACTAGAAGAATTTTGATGTTCAAATTACCGAAGTATAATCTGGAGTGCAGACAAAAGTACTCAAGGCCTCCTTGTGGGAGATTGTTGGGTTCGTAGGCCTTGTTCGAGCTGGTTTATTATATGAAGTCAAAAGAGGAGATGGGTGCGGGCAGTGGCCCAAGCCCAACCCAATTCAAATTTCTTTTTTAATAAGATGCTAACCCTAGTTGTTTCTCTCTCTCTCTCTCTCCCCCCCCTCTATATATATATATATATATATATATATATATATATATATATATGAATGTATGTACTTGTAATCGGTTGTCACTCAATAAAAAATACCTAGTTGCTACCCTCGTGGACGTAGGTTAGATTAGACCGAACCACGTTAAATCCTCGTGTTAGTTTATTTCTTTCATGTTTGTGTTTGGTTTCATATGTGCGTTAATCCTAACAGATCCGACATATGTGGTACCTCCTACTTTGCAACTAAAAGGCAGCTAAAGAACCCGAGTCCGAGAAAAAACTAGACCTGCCAGAACAACATCTCAATGTTGAAAAAGTTACAACCTTCGGGAAGATACAGAAAATATTCTAGATCCTCACCATAATGGTCTTGTTATCACATTATATATGGCTAACTGTTATGTTCGAAGGATCCTGGTTGATGAAGGAGGTTTGGTCAACATAATCCTGCTTGAAACTTTGAAGAGAATGAACATCGAGAAGAAGAAATCTTAAAGAAATCATCGGTATTAGTAGGATTCAGTGGAAAACCCTGCACATAAAGTAAACGGTTTAGTGAAAAGGAAACCCAAGCCTTATTGGTCTTGGGTTGTTTTGAATTTATTCAACAACGTATACTCCATAGATTCATCATATTTAGAATCATACGAAATGACATCTGTTCTTGAACTCTCACTTGAACTTTCAGAAAGGGAATTTTATTTTTCAAAGCAACTAGGTGGATTAGCGTTTAAATAAATATATTTCGGTTTAGCCACCCTGGTCTGAACAATCGTGTTTTTCTTAACATAAAAATTGTTACTTTTAACTCACGAACTCTCGCCATTTTCAAAAACACTTTTGACTTGGACAACTCCAACTTGTCTTTTCAAAATTTGTGTAGGAACAAATCTTGGTGGAGTAACGTTTTTCACATTAACCGGTTTAACAACCAGTTTCAAAATCGGTTTCACAAAAGGTTTCATATGAACACTCTTCTGATTGTGAACATGATCATTCTTAAATCGGTCAGGACTTGCATAGAACAAATGTCTTATCTCATTGCAATTGAAGCATCTTCTCCGGTCAACAAACTTATTAACCGGAGACATTTGAGTTTGAGCACTATCACGCTCAGCTTTTTCTTTGAAAAACTCTTGAATAGTTTGGTTTCCAAAAATAGCTTCTTTCTCATATTCAAAAGTTGTCCCTTTAACAAATACAATCCTTTTAAACAATTCTTTATTTCTTTCCCCATTTTGTTTGTTGAAGAATTTTCTCACCATTAAACCAACTTGCAAAATTTTCAAGAATATCAGGAGGAAAAATAGTTTGAAAGAAGTTAGGAGGGATAGGATGAATCTTGTCATAAGTGCGTGGCACAATTCCTCTTCAAAATCGTCATAATCTTCATTAATAAAATCTTCAATAGATCTAAATGCTTTGATGAAGTTAGGATTCTCAGCTTCCACAACCTTCTCAGCTACCCTATCTTTAGCAACTTTGTCTACTATCTCAAATTCCGTAATCATAGGCTTAGCAACATAAACCCCAGATTCCTCATCATTATTAGCTTCCTTTGCAACTAGCTCAACAAAATCAACTTCCTTCATCTACTAACGCAACATTACAAGCTTTTGATCGTGAAGTTGATGCATTAGTTGGTTTCTTGCTAGTGTTAAATGGATCAGCTTGGTTTGGTGAGTTTTTATGATAAATTGCTTGCCTATTGTAATCTCTTCCAAATGGATTAGCGCCATGATCTCTCACTTCCTTGCTTGTACTCTCCCGTTTGAAGTGCCATTTCTCCTTACATCTAAAGCATCTCATTTTAGACATGTCAAGGCCAGCTTTGAAGGAATTCCATCCAGATAGTTTCTCTATGTTATCTCTTTAAACCTTTGTGTCCTTCTAACAACACTTGCCATACACCATCTGATATCAAGCATCTCCATTTCCTCAGGATCAAATTGGTCATAATCTTTCTTTGTCATGTTGAAGTTGCCAATTCTCCCGGTCATACGACACTTATAGGATTCCAAAACCGTTCCTAGAAATGACATATGCTCCTTCACATTATCAGCAGTTAGACCACTTGCGTTCTTGATGTTGACAACAATATTGCATTATAAAACATCAGGGTTTTGATCTGGGAGTTGGATTGTTGGTCAGATGACATAGTGCTTGAATAACTGCTTCCGAATTGAGTAGTTGGTGTGGGACTTTGACTACCCACATAAGCAGCTCCTACAAAATCAACACAAAATGTAGTTTGAACTTTAGGATTTTGAGTATGCAATGATGGCAAGCTCTTGTAGTAGAGACCAATGTCTTGAGTGGCAGTTGAAATCTTCATTTTTTGTTTCTTCCTCAACTCAAGTTCTTGAGCTTCCAGTTTTTCAGAGAATCTTGCCAAGTTTGGCCTAGCATAGGCAACGAGGTTAGATTGTTGAATCATGATTAAAGTTCCCCATTCTTCAGGCAGTGCATCAGCTAGCTTGTCAATGTATTCATAATCAGGCTTTTCAAATCCTAGACTCTTCATCTTATTTACCAAATGACAATACCTTTCTATTAATTGTGCAAATAACTCACCCTTTACCATAGTAAAGTTGTCAAACTCTTTTTTCAAAAGAGCCATCTTGCTCTTCCTCATGTCGGTATTACCACGGTCTTTGTTCAATAAGGCTTGCCAAATTGAATAACAAGAACCATTGTGTTGTAGTAATAGGAAGATCTCAACTTTTATAGCTTGTTGAAACAAGTTCAACATCTTCTTTTCTCTCAAGAATGTTTCTTTATCTTCCTCAACAATTTGTGATAATTAGTAGTTGGTTCCATTCTCATTCTTTGGAAGATATATTCTTCTTCAACAACAATCCATGTATCATATCTGATGGCTTGAACATATATCTCAAATTTGTCGGCCCATGAAGGATAATCCTCCATCTTAAGAAGCTTTGGAGGTTTATATTATCAAAACAACCTTAGTACAATCAAGTTTTGACTCAATTACAGCTCTTGTACTCTAGAATGATCACAAATTAGCGCATAAGTCCTAACACCTATTTATAGACATGACAAAATCATATACGGCGTATAAGTCTTATCCAGCGCATAACATATGTGTCGTATAAGTCTTATACATTTTGTAACACCCCAGCTAAAGCGGAATAAGCCCGAGTGTGACGTACAGATTGCTCAAAACACATGTGACACTATTAAGTGACAATATTACCATTAATTCATTTACACATCAAGTACACAAGTTTGTAGCAAAGAATACAAGGAAAATACAAGAACAATTAACATCTTGTCCATTTATTAATATAACCTAAGTACTAATGTCTTCTTCTCATGATATCTTCTAATCATTGTGCCTGTAGCATATATATAAAATAAAGTCAACTAATTGAATAGTTGGTGAGTTCACACAAGTTTTGACATAAATATATAAAAATTATACAATTCCATGAACAAGTGTAAATGAGCAAGTAAAGTCCTTTCCAGTTGGGATTGTGCACCAACGTACTCGGATAATAGCGCAAGTAAGTGTCTTTTCTGTTAGTAACAACCAACATACTTGGATCGGGGGTCCCTATTCCACTCATAACATCGAGGTCCTGAGTGCATAGGGGGGGCGTATGATCATACTTATTGAGGAAACCACGAGCAAGTAATCTTTGAGCAAGTAAGCAAATACACACACAAGTCCATGTAACGAATTGTAGTTTGTAAATAATAAATAAACGAAATTGTAATGTTGATAGGATATATATGCTACCCCCAAAATATGTAAAAGAGTAAAAAGGGGGTGTGAGAAACTCACCTTGAAGTTGAAGACAAACTTGAAATAAGACCGAAAGTGCGTAAATGAAACCGAAGCAATTGAACTTCACAAACTAGAATTAAAAGTAAAAAAAACAATATTAACTAACGACTTATAAAAAGTAGATAAATTGGGTTGTCGGGTTTGGAAGTGCATATTTTATCATGGAGTTGGATATTATAATATTATTTTATACATTAACGGGATTTTAATGAATTAATATTTTAATAATAAATTACGAGGTTAATATCAAGTTTGAATATTCTAATGTTACAAAATTTTGAGTGTTATTAGTATATTATATTTTGAAAGAGAACATGTTAACGAATTTTAAAGTTTAGCGAACGAAAATATCTATGTTAAACTAGTTTTAAACGAACTTGACGGGTTTGATATTTATATCGTTTATGAATTATAGATCTTTAACGAAATTTTAGCTTGAAAATAGTTATGTTAGCGTGTTATAAAGTTTAACGAAATAATAGTTATTGATATAATATAAATCGGGTTTCTAACGCAAACTTAACGGAAAAAAATAAAAGATTGGTTTTTAGGTGAAAAAGGATAAGTATGGTTTAAAACAAATTTTAGTTAACTCATAATAATTTTGTATGATTTATTGTAATTTTTATAAATTTTTTTTTGTTTAATATATATAAGAAAATGGTTAAAAAATAAAATAAAACTAAACAAATAAATAAAAATGAAAAACGGCCTGACCCGGGTTCGAACCCGGGTCTTTGTGACCAAACAAATGTGACAAATCAAATGGACTAATTGTTTGATTGTTAACACTACCAGTTTATTAAAAATTTATAACCATATTAAGTTTCATCATCTTCCTCAACAAACCATAGATTCAATTCGTTCAAACCATTCCATGTTTGCCCGAACTAAGTTAGGGGTTTTGTTAGTCGGCTTTAAAGGATTCAAAACCATATTTTAATTACCTATTTTTGTGCCGGAATGACGAAGAATTTTACTTTAAGTATGGTTTGAATAAATAATTACATAATTATTAGTGGTGACGATAATACTAATAATAATAAATAGTATTAATAATAATATTGATAATGATGGTAATAAAAATAATGTTGAAAGTAATGGTACTAATAATAATGGTGGTAGTAATATAATTAATGATCTTAATAACTTTAATGATAGTAGTAGTAGTGGTAGTGGTAGTGGTAGTGGTAGTGGTGGTGGTGGTGGTGGTGGTGGTGGTGGTGGTAGTGGTAGTGGTAGTAGTAGTAGTAGTAGTAGTAGTGGTAGTGGTAGTGGTAGTGGTAGTGGTAGTGGTAGTGGTAGTGGTGGTGGTGGTGGTGGTGGTGGTGGTGGTGGTGGTAGTGGTAGTGGTAGTGGTAGTGGTGGTAGTAGTGGTGGTAGTGGTAGTAGTGGTAGTAGTGGTAGTAGTGGTAGTGGTAGTGGTAGTGGTAGTGGTAGTGGTAGTGGTAGTAGTAGTAGTAGTAGTAGTAGTAGTAGTAGTAGAGGTAATAAATCATTTTAAAGAAAACTCATTTGACTGAAAGTTAAAAACAACCAAGGATTTGGGTTTAAGCGAGAGGTGTTAGTAAAAGAGACAAAATGTAGGAATGTATGCAAAAGAAAATATAGACGAGTTTGATGAGTTTTGTAAAGATCTAAGTATTGAAACCGGGAAATCGTGTAAAGTCGACAAAGGATGTGAGGTTAGGATATTGCATGGCGGAACCAAGTCAGGCCTTCCACAGTATAGCGGGTGTGCTAGGGTCACCACAATGATAGTAGGCATGAAGCATGAGGTCAAACATGTGATTGAGACAAATGGTTAGGTACAGGTCTTGCAGATGGGCGTGTGGCGTTGAGTTTGGGTGGGTTTTTAGCAATAAATGGTAATTGAATCTACCACAAATTGAAGTATATCAACGTTTCAGGGAAGTAAAGTGGTGGGATTTACACATACCATACAAAGGGTGTGTTTCAGCGTGAGGCCTTTCGGTTGGGTTTAGTTTGCGTTTCCAAGAATGGTGTTGGGTTTGAATTTAAATTTGTTATAGCGATGGAGGTGGCTGTGGTTAAACGTGGAGTGATCGGGATCACGGAGGCCATTTGCTTGATAACTTGGATTGTCATTTCGCCGGTTGAGTGCGACAACTAGGTAAACGAGAAGACGTGATACAAAACGTGAGGAATTTGCGTGACTTGGGACGTAAGTATAAAAACGACTAATAGATACATCAATGAAACAAGTAAAGAAAAGAAATCATATGAAACAAAATTTGAAATCTAAATTGTAATTCCCATGAGACATCATGAGTTTTTACATTCAACAAACGAAAATCTAAGAAATTATTGAATAATCATATGGAATAAATATTAAACTTAACAATGAATTGTAGAAACGAATTGCAAATCGAGTGTTCATGTACCACCATAATTTTCTAAATTCTCAATTCTAAAACATAAGTGTAAATGAATATAATAATAAGGTAATCGAATTGAAATTCGACCATTCATATATCACCATGACCTTTCGAATTTTCAATTATAAAACTTAGTAGTAAATGAATAAAATAATATAGTAATCAAATCGAAATTCAACCATTTTTGAACTTTCAATTCTAAAACATAATAGTAAAATAATAAAGTAATCGTTTGAAATTCGGTTATTACTTTGCAAACTTTTAAAAGTTTAAGCCGTAAATGAGCGTATAAATAAAGAAAACGTGTCACAAAATTTTTAAAACTTAACTATTCTCGTATAAAAATGTGTAATTAAATCGAAGCGAAAGCTGGGTATTCGAGTACAGACTTCCAGTTAAAACACATTGTAAAACATAGAGGAGTGTAACCATATTCTTTTCACAAAGAGAACATGGTCGCGTTGGAAAACTTAAAGTTGTGATTCATATGGCGTTGAAAGTGGTATGCTTTGGCTTAATAGAGTTCATGCTCTTTCCTAACTCTCCAGGTAGGCAACTGGGTCCCGCGTCTGATTGGAATTTATACGCATTGCTTATCCTTAGGTTTCAATAACCTTGGTGTCAAGAGTTTCGGAAAACAGGCACGTCCCCCTTACAGTTACTACATACCCGCCATAACGAACCATCTTAAAGAGGAAGAAATAACGGGCAACCAAAAATAAAAAATCTGATTATTGAAAGTGAAAGTCTTTGCGTTAGGCACATGCCTTGGACTTGTGTGTGCTTGTGTAATTGAAGTAATTGAATCATCAAGTGAAAATCTTTGCGTTAGGCACAGGCCTTGGACTTGTGTGTGCTTGTGTAATTGAAGTAATTGAAGTAATTGAATCATCAGTATAATAGTATTTGCGTACATGAGGCATAAACAAATCAATAATAACCAAATAATGTGCATTGAACAATCAAATTAGGCTCACATAATTTCTAATCATGCAACCTAAACAATTAAGAAAATAAACTATAACCAACTAGAACACTACGTCTAATATCCTATCTTATAGTCACGGCTCTGAAACCAATCTGTAACACCCCGGCTAAAGCGGAATACGCCCGAGTGTGACGTACAGATTGCTCAAAACACATGTGACACTATTAAGTGACAATATTACCATTAATTCATTTACACATCAAGTACACAAGTTTGTAGCAAAGAATACAAGGAAAATACAAGAACAATTAACATCTTGTCCATTTATTAATATAACCTAAGTAATAATGTCTTCTTCTCATGATATCTTCTAATCATTGTGCCTGTAGCATATATATAAAATAAAGTCAAATAATTGAATAGTTGGTGAGTTCACACAAGTTTTGACATAAATATATAAAAATTATACAATTCCATGAACAAGTGTAAATGAGCAAGTAAAGTCCTTTCCAGTTGGGATTGTGCACCAACGTACTCGGATAATAGCGCAAGTAAGTGTCTTTTCTGTTAGTAACAACCAACATACTTGGATCGGGGGTCCCTATTCCACTCATAACATCGAGGTCCTGAGTGCATAGGGGGGGCGTATGATCATACTTATTGAGGAAACCATGAGCAAGTAATCTTTGAGCAAGTAAGCAAATACACACACAAGTCCATGTAACGAATTGTAGTTTGTAAATAATAAATAAACGAAATTGTAATGTTGATAGGATATATATGGTACCCCCAAAATATGTAAAAGAGTAAAAAGGGGGGTGTAAGAAACTCACCTTGAAGTTGAAGACAAACTTGAAATAAGACCGAAAGTGCGTAAATGAAACCGAAGCAATTGAACTTCACAAACTAGAATTAAAAGTAAAAAAAACAATATTAACTAACGACTTATAAAAAGTAGATAAATTGGGTTGTCGGGTTTGGAAGTGCATATTTTATCATGGAGTTGGATATTATAATATTATTTTATACATTAACGGGATTTTAATGAATTAATATTTTAATAATAAATTACGAGGTTAATATCAAGTTTGAATATTCTAATGTTACAAAATTTTGAGTGTTATTAGTATATTATATTTTGAAAGAGAACATGTTAACGAATTTTAAAGTTTAGCGAACGAAAATATCTATGTTAAACTAGTTTTAAACGAACTTGACGGGTTTGATATTTATATCGTTTATGAATTATAGATCTTTAACGAAATTTTAGCTTGAAAATAGTTATGTTAGCGTGTTATAAAGTTTAACGAAATAATAGTTATTGATATAATATAAATCGGGTTTCTAACGCAAACTTAACGGAAAAAAATAAAAGATTGGTTTTTAGGTGAAAAAGGATAAGTATGGTTTAAAACAAATTTTAGTTAACTCATAATAATTTTGTATGATTTATTGTAATTTTTATAAATTTTTGTTTGTTTAATATATATAAGAAAATGGTTAAAAAATAAAATAAAACTAAATAAATAAATAAAAATGAAAAACGGCCTGACCCGGGTTCGAACCCGGGTCTTTGTGACCAAACAAATGTGACAAATCAAATGGACTAATTGTTTGATTGTTAACACTACCAGTTTATTAAAAATTTATAACCATATTAAGTTTCATCATCTTCCTCAACAAACCCTAGATTCAATTCGTTCAAACCGTTCCATGTTTGCCCGAACTAAGTTAGGGGTTTTGTTAGTCGGCTTTAAAGGATTCAAAACCATATTTTAATTACCTATTTTTGTGCCGGAATGACGAAGAACAAGCTCGCCGGAGTTCGGTTTTGGCCGGAAATATTTAGAAGTTTTAGAGAGTGTTATAGATGAATATGAAGGTTGGTGCGAGTTTATACGAATGTGAGGGTTCTATTTATAGCCTCAATTGAACCATTTGGTGTTTAATTCGTGTTATTAGAGTTTTAATAAAATCCGGCCGTTTAGAGATTTAATACGAGTTAATGGATGGATAAATGACGAAATAAAGGGCATAATAATGTTTAGTAATAGTGGAGACGACGTTTGGGATGGTTAACGTATTGAAACGAAGCGTTTATACGCGTACGGAGGGTCGCCGGAGCTTTGCCGTAAACGTCGCAGCCGGCGGTCGAAAAAACGTGAGAGGTGGGATGGGGATGGGAGGGGTTGGGGCTGATAATATTATTTTTATTATTTTTAATTATATTTACACTTTAAGCCCTCCAAGTTTCATATTTCTTTTAAGTATAATTTAAAATATATTTACACAACAAACCTTGAACTTTAAAATATATTAGAAATGGAAATATAAGTTTAATAAATTTATTTCGTATTATACTTGATAGTTCGGGACTCGTTTAAGCATGTTAGAACTTGGAGTTTCGTTATTGAAAAATACGAAATAGATAAACAACGAATAACGTCTATAACATGTCGTAAATATTATTAAGTAAATAAACAATAACTATATATATAATAAAAGAATTATACGAATACATCGAAACATCAAAATGAGTCGGTTGAGGAACATATATATACATACAACGAAACTTGGATTACATTTATATTAATACATATAAAAACCAAAATTTAAAGTGGGTCGGGTTTTCGGGTTTTGAAAAGTAACGAATGTTACACATTTGTATATGACTTATGTGTTATATACAATACAAAATACATTCTCGACTGTTTCTAATACATACAAGACCCTAGCTATAGACATTTGTGCTCTAACACCTTTGGTATTCAACAATCTTCTTAACAAATAAACCTTTTCTTTTGAAATTATAAATTCGTCCACCTCCCTCTTCTTTTCAATTTTCTTTTGAGATGCAGGAGGTTGAGAAGTTGAGGCCTTGACTGGTGACACTCTTTTAGCAGTTTCTTTGTGTTGCATGGACGTGACCTTTTTGTTCATCGTGAATTTTCTTTTTGAGTAGTTGAAACTTGGCTTCCGCCTCCTTCTTAGTCATGATCTTTACAATGTCATAGGGATAGCCATTTTCAACAAGAAATTATGTTTTGCTACCATACATCTTCAAGACTTGTTCCCTATGACATTCGTGGCAAAACGAGATATACCTTATTTATTACATACCAAGTAAACAATTAACCAGTTAATTCATATCGAGTAAACGATCAACCGAACGTTACTAATTATGAACCTGATATATTGGGGGGCCATGAACAAGTGATATACGTAGTATAACAACTATCCATCTACTGTTGAACCGTCAAAGTATGAAACGAGGGAGGCACTGGCTGAACTGGACCTTGAGGACGACTAAATCTCATAAAAGATAGAGCCAAAGGCTGCATATGCATCGTTGTTGGAGCAGGAGATGTAGCAATCGTTGTGATATGAGAGGTCAGCATAAGAGACAACATCGATTGTGGAATCGAAGAGAATCTCGGATCAGTGGATGCCGTCGTTGTAAGTGTAATAACCAGAGTGCTAACAGCAGGAGACACCACTGGTACTTGAGGAGGAGCAGACGACCTTGGTTCGTAAGGATCAATCTCCATACTACTGCTTCTATGAGCTCTTCTCTTTGGTGGTTGTTCTTTCATTGGAGCTTTACCCTTTAACTTACGTTGAGCGTCCTCAGAACTGGCTGCCTCAACCATATCACATATCCCAGCTCCCCCATTACCACCATCACCTCCGTCACCACCATCATTCCCGTCATTGTTCCCACCTGGTCCATTTTCACGTCCAGGATCGGAATCGTCGTGGATCCAACGATCATTAGATGGACATACATAATCAGGATTTGCTAAATGACCAATTAAACGTTTAGCCCTTGGTCTATCCTCAACAATTTGCTTTCAATACGTCTTCATTCACTTCATCGTATCTTCAGTCATGTGCTCCAACACCATGATATCACTCATCAAAGACTGATCAATCACAAAATCAGGAATCAGATCATGAATGATAAGCTGTAGAAAGCTAGGGTACATCAAAAATTTGTTCTTTTTATGTTTAACTAAACAATTCTCCTCAAAGTTATAAAATATTAGCTTTGAGAAATTGAACGGCTTGTTCAATATCAACGCAACGAATGCATATTGCAGGATGATCCTGCATTCTTCATAACCACTCTTACGTCCCCCAAGTCAGTGTATAATAATAATTAGGAAACTTACCCTGATCCTGAACCTTACATACCAGAATACATTCCATCCCATCTCATTAACCAACCTAACAATCCATACCAATCACCATCACACTCTATCAACAATGAACAAAATGCAACATCTCAATCCCCATCTACACATAGCCAATCACCACTTATCCAAATAATCAACCCATTACCAACCACCTTTAACCATTCTGATTCTAATCCCATTTCCCCAGTCTCAACCCATTACCTATTTAAGAGAAATTTTGATTTACTTGTTGAAAACACTGACCCAAAAACTAAGAATCAAGATTTAAAGAAACAAAATGACGAATTAAAGAATCAATTAGAACAGACTCTTTTACAAATTCAAACCCTGGTGATAGAGGTTGAGAAGACCTCAAATAAACCAAAATAGGGGAAGAATTTACCTGTTTCTAGTGTTAATGTTGTTGAGGAGATGTGTTAAAAAGTCTTGGAGAATTATATGAAAGTGAGGAGGAAGAGGAGGAAAGGGATGATGAAGATGATGAGGGAGGATATGAGGCTGATGTGTCGGATGATATTGTTCAGAAATACAATGTAGGTGAGAGGATTGAAGAGAATGATAATGAAACTGATCGAGAGGCTGAAGTGAATGAGAATGAAGGTGAGACAGACAATGTTATAGACAAGAATATTGATGATGATGCGAATGAAGTGGAAATAAATAACGAAGATGAGGTGAATAATGATGTAATTGTTGAAAATATTGTTGAGATTGTGATTAAGGAAGAGGTAGTTGATGATGACTCTGACCTTGAAATGATGTATGGAGACTTTGAAAACATTGAATCTCTGATTATGGTAGAGAAAGAAAAAGAAGTTGATGAAGAATTAGATGAGTTGATGAGAGAGAGAGATGAATTCCCACCCACTGTGGTGAGGGAAGTAGGTCCATCAAGACTGAAAGATAAAGAAGATGAAATGAGAAGAATCAAGGGGAAGGTTGTGGCTGAACATGAGAGCCAACTGCAACCCTTGAAACAAAAAAGAATTGAATACAGTGATGAACTACTGTTTGTGGATGAATCAGTTGAAGAAGGGATCAAAAGACATGATAAAATAGTTGGAGAATGGATTCAAAGAGATATGCTTAGCAGATATCTAACTGATAAGGAGATGGAAGAGCAAAGGATATTGTTGGAGGAATATGAGCCGAAAAAGAAGTTGGATGAAGAAAAAGGGGAGGCTGAACAAGAAGTAATTGATTGATAGTTGAAGCTACAACAAGCTAAAGAAGCTGAAAATGCTTTAGCAGTTGTTGTTTACAAAGTTCAGCAATCCAAAACCCCTTAACAAACATCAAAACAGATTCCTGAACCTGAAGTAACCATTTCCATTGCTGAACCTGTAACTGAAAATCTGATATGCAGTTGGTGACTGATATTGATGGAAAATCTATTCAAAATGAAATGGTAAAAATATCTAATGAAATGATGTTCCAAATCCTATTTGATGAGATAAATAAGAACGAAAAGAGCTGGCCAACTGATTTGTTAAGATACTCAAGAAAGAGAAAGAGATTTGGGGTTGGAAACATTCCAAAAGAGGCTATGCCCAAAGAAAAGAAAGTACCTATTAATGTTGTACCTTTGCAAGCTGTGAAACCTGTAGAAGATGTGAATGAGCCCAAGATTGATGCCTTGAATGACATATCAGATTTTGAAGATGAGGAGGTAAATGAGGAGAAAATTGAAGAGAAACAACACACCTCTCCCCATGTGGTTTTGACTGAAGAACACAGGGAAAATATTCAAGCAAGACTTGAAGAATTAAAGAGGGAAGATCCCAGGATTGTACAACTAATGGGATACATTTTTGGATTTGAGGAGTTGGTAGAATTGAATGAAGAACAATTGGAGTTATTGTTTGATAAAAGAGAGAGGAAGTAAAAATAATGAGAGAGAAGAGAAATAGGCTTACACAAAAGTATTTAATTTACTTGAGGCTCCACAACTTCTCCGATAAACAGTTAAGCTACATGAGCTTGAAAGTGTTTACAAATCCACACAAGATAGAAATTAAATAAGAAGAAAAGAAAAGACTTGAACAAAGAAAAACTGATGAACTAAAAGGAAAAGCTAGCGTGTTGAGGAAGTTTGGAGGAAAAATTGAATTTCTGGTTGATAATGGAATTCCTTTTGAACATGCTGAAATCATGCAAAAGAAAGAGGTGGGGATGTTGTTCAGGCAGATAACAGAAACATTAAAAAAAGAAGCAGATGTTGCTGCTGAACAAATGAAACAAAGAAAAATGAAATATGCAAAACAAGCTGAGGAGGAGAAAAAGAAATGGGCTCATGATAAAGAAATTTAATGGGAAAGATTAATGGTGGTAAGGGGTGAAGGTGACAAAGTAAAAACTTTGAATGCTGATGAAAAGAAGAGATTATATGAATCTGAATTGTCAAAGTACAGGGAGGAGCTAAATGATCAGTCTACAAGCAATAAAACAACTCAAGCTCCTTCCCGTATAACTAAAGTGAAAGAAGAACCAGTTGAACAAGTACAAGAACCAATCTCTTGCCACAGGAGGATTCTGATAGAATCAGAACCTTGAGACAAGCCATGATAAATAAAGGAATGTCTACAAGTGTTTTTGATAATCTTGGGCAAGCACAACTGAAAGAACTATTTTACACTGAAAAAGCCCTCTGGGAGATAGCAGAAGAAGAATAAAGAAGATTAATGTCACTACAATGTGGACCAAAGGGACAACCAGTTCAAAGACAAAGATCTCCTCCAACTGAACAAATTGATAAAGAGACAATGGAGATGATCAAAACTTTGTCTAAAGAAAGGGTAATTACATAAAGCTGATCATGATGAAAAAGGCTGATATTGTAAAGATGTACGAAGCAAAAGGGCATGTGAGAAGACCTCAACCTAAAAGACAATACACTTCTACGTCTTCCACTATGAGTGTCCCTATTCCAACTACAAGGTCAAGACTACAAAGAGATCAAAGGCCACCTTCAAATGTGGACCTACCTAAAAATCTTTATTTTGATTCAAGAACAAAAACCATTAAGGTGATAATGTCTAGTGGTGCATTAAAGATTGTTGTGTTTAAAGATGACTTCCAGGAATTCAACAAAGAACAACTGGAGGAAATGGCTAAACTCAACATGTATGATTATCAACAGAGGCATCGATTCACATGACAACAAAGGAATGAACTTTCTAAATTCTTAAAATAACAATCTCGAAAGGGATTTCCTTTACTTAACAAGAAAAGGAAGATGGAATACTCTTAAGCTGAACGAACAAAGAGGCAGAGGAGGATGAGTGGCATTAGGATGACTGAGTTATCCTACAAGCAATCAAGAAGATCCTCTAATCTTCTAGCCACCATTAAAGAGTGTATCAGTATGAAACAATAAATGATAAGGCCCAACTATAAAGTCCTGAAGAATGGAAGAATCTCAAAAAGTCTGTGAACAGAAGACTCAATCATTCATATTGAGAAATTCAGAAGGACTGGCCTTGGGCATAATTGAGCATGACACCAAATTGGAGTATCTTCATGTGGAGGTTCTTGAGGACATAATTAGATGGAATCTGTCTTCTCAACATCCACACCACAAGGAAATCTCCTTATTTCAACAAAAGGCTGCTGCAGTAAAGTTTGATAGAAGATCAAAAGCTGAAAGCTCAAGAAGATAAAAGCCTTTTGTTTTTCTATTTAAATTTGATTTATAATGTCGATGTGACAACCTTTCGAATATGTAATTTTCTTTAAGTAATGTAATTTTACTTTTTGAAAAGTGTATGTAACCAACAGGTGTTTCGGTGCATCTGAGTTTGTTCCAATCTAAGGGGAGATTGTTGGGATCAAGATTCAACAAAGGAAAGATTGGAGTCTTCTCAACCTCCTCAGAAATGGCTAAGTTTGAAAACCGAGCAAATTTGACACTTCGAGCAAGCCTAGACTTATTCAAGCAAGGTATTTTACTTTTGAGCAAAGTTATATTCTAGAATTCTTCTAAGTGTTAATTCAACCAAACTACACTTCATCAAGTAAGGTTGTTCTTCAAGTCGAGCAAGGTTTGTTTTAGAGCAAAGTCTTGACTTAACCAAGCTAAAACCAAGTATTTTGGTGGATCGAGCAAGGTTTATTAATAAACAGTGGTCCAAGCACACTTGAGGGAAGTTATTGAAGAAATTATCCAAAGGACTTCCAACAAGCAAGGTTCAACCTCGAGGAAGCTACAATGTTGCCAGCACACTTAACTTGTTCAAATAAGTTAGACAAAAGGTTGAAGGGATCAAAGAGGAACAAGTTTGCTTGTAGGATATTATCGAGCAAAGTTTGGTAATATCATGAAGATTGAAGTCTGCATGAAGAATATTTTCTAAGGAAACTATTCTAAGTAAAGCTTACTCGAAGAACTGTTCCAAGCACACTTAAGGTTACAAGGTATGCTCGACAAGGATAAAAGCTTACAAGCTTACTCGAAGAACTGTTTACATTTGTAATATTGTTGAATACGTTTGAATATGTTATGTATCAATCATTAGGGTTTCTAGATGATGTCAGGCGTACCTATTTAAGGAAACTTTAGGGCACGTTTATGACAATGGACACGGAGCGAATATTGTGATTTGACGGCTGACGGTTTCTGGAAAAAGAATATATTTGTATGGAAAGCTGCCTAAAAATACAAACATTCCACCTAGAAACCCTAATCGGTTTTCATTGTATCATTCACAATATTAATAGAAATCTTTTGAGTAACTTTGTTTGTTTGTTACATTTTTGTTTTTTAGCAACAATTTGAATATTATTGATCCCGCCTTTAATGTTCACTGGATCTTCACAAGAGCAGAACTCGTAACCGTCTTATCAACGCGTTGTTGTTGGTTACTAGACTGATTGTGGTTGAAAGATTGGTCCCAACATAATGAAATTAAATATTTGTTGTCGCTTTAATTAGTGTCTTTTCAGCTACTATCTAATCAATATGTTACAGCCCGGCATGTTTTGTCGCCTTTGGTCGGGGTGTGACAATAATTTCGCTACCTCATCCTCATGAGGTTAATCTTATTATACACAATAATTTTCACAAATTTTCATTTATGTCCTCAATTTTATTTTATTCATGATGATCCTCATGCTATTTCATTTTCCATCTATACCCTTTTATCGAATAATTGATTATCTCAACCTTACTTTCTCATTTATCGGGATGTTCTTTGTTTTATCATACGTTTGGGTTAACATTGGTGACAAACTAATATATTTTTTTGCAGGTAACCATTTTCGACTTAGTTAGCATTAAAGATTCGTTACATGCATGATGAAAATATCTAGAACGTGTCTTGTAACTTCTAAGAATAATGATCACATCAAAAGACACATTAAACAAGTAGGATCCTCAGTGACAGTTACACCTGCGGAGATTATGCTTACTGAATAGTCATCTAAATAACTACCTAATGGCTAGAAGACCAAGTCTTCGTAAAGACATGCGTAGAAACTAAGATGACCAAGGTCCAACAGCTAGTTTGAAGACCAATTCAATAGTACTAATTGCAGCATACCGATTACTTAAAAAGGAGGTTATGGTAAACAAAATAGGACACTAGCACCTCATTACATACATACTTTTGTACTCTAGCAATCGCTCATCACTAGTTTTCAAGTTGTAACATTGTTTACTTAATAATATTTCCGAGGCAATGGAATGGCTTTCCCCTCCCGAGGTTTTATGCAGAGATCCTAACAAGGATCATGGTTTCTCTTCGTATATCCAGATCCATTTACTGCTTTAACACTCACACACTTTGTTAGTGCACGGTTTTGGTCGTCTCGAGTGTTTGTAATCATTTGTAATTTATTATTATTTTAATGTAAGGGCATTTTAGTAAGTTACAAGTCCCACTCGTTATTGTAAAGGCTCATTCGTTAAGGATGTTTAATGAATGAGACCATTCGTATTTAACTATGTTCATTCGTTAAGGATGTTTAACGAATGAACGGCTAATCGTTATGTTTCTATACCATTCGTCATGGAATGTTGACGAATGGGGTATAGCGAATGAGTCATTCTCTATACCCATTAATATAATTATGTAATGAAGACGAATGAAGGCCATTCGTTACAGAATGTGTAACGAATGGCATTCTTCTTCTGTATATTGGCTGATTCAGTCTTAGTAATTTAACAAGTGTTTAAAGTATTTTCTCTCTAGCCATTACGCTGCCCAATTGATTACTCATACACTTCGTTCACTAATCTATTACTCACGTACGCATTTTAAATAATTAGATCTGTTGATTAATAAATACGAATTGATCAATAGTATTGAAGCTCTTTAGTGTTTCTCAAGTGGTATCGGATCTCAGAGGTTAGATTGTGTGTGTGTGTGTGTGTTAAGGTAATTCGTAATGAATTGATTGGATAATCCATTGACTGATTGTTAATTTTAGATCCGCGTTTGATTTTATTGATTTTAGTTGAATTAGCATGTTAAGATGTTAATTAGAGGCTGAATTGGTTGAAATTGGATTCGGAATTGGTATTATAATCTTCGTGATTATTGAATTATGTTATTGTGAGAGTTTGGAATGAATTTGGATTGAATTTGTGTGGATTAGAAACAGAGGTTTTTGTTTGGTGTTAATCAGATTACAGACTGGTTTTGAGTTGGAATTGAGTGTTTGGATTTGTTTCACTACAACAAAAAGGGCTTTTTAGTGGACACAAAAGCGTCCTAAAATGCTATTTTATAGGACCTTTCATTTAATAGGACCAACGAGAAAAGCGTTTCATGTATAGGGGTCGTAATAAGTCTCGGAACACAAAAAGCGTCCTGATATCTCAAATAAGATTATGAAACCAATTTTATGGTCGCGTAATATATCTATTAACAACCCAAAAGGGTCCCAATAAAAACATATTAGGACACTTTTACAATGTTTCGGCATGTGCTTACCTAATTGTAAACTTTTGATACACATACAGGCGTTCTTAAAAATTAATTTATAGGACCCTTATGATGGAACATTATAGTACCAAGAAAAGGGTCCTAATATCCCAAACAAGATTATGAAACTAAATTTTATGGTTACATAATATGTTTATGAACAACTTAAACAACGTCCTAAACAAACATATTATGACATTATGACACTTTTACAATGTTCTAACGTTTAATAGGACAAAAATTAGAAGTCCTAACAAATCATATTATACGACCCTTTTTTAAACGTCCACACACACAATTTTACTACACGGTTATGGACATCTAAATATGGAAAGAAATAAAACTTCATTATATTAATAAGCTTGTTCATAACAAAAAAGCTAAACATAAATAAGTTATAGCATTATCCAACATAAACTCTTGTAACATTCAACAAAAAAAATTAAAAGCAATAAAAGAAATCAGCACCATAAAATCTCGAGTCATCATGCATACTTCCTCAAACCTCACGGACTACCTACAAATAAACCATCCATGTATAAGCATTAAGTTCCATGTCATTAAAATTATTCTTATCACAAGTTTAACAAATACATACCGAGATCAATGGACAAGACCATGGACCGAGTTTTCTAACTTGCAACAAGTTTTCTAACTTTGTCTAACCATGGACCGATACATTAGCTATGGACCGAGTGTCTATATTGTACACACCAAAAATATATATGTAAAAAACTAAAAAAAAAAATCAGAATTCTAAAAAACTAAAAAAAAATCAAGTCTGCTTAAAATTAAACATGCATTCCAAATCCAAACAAAAAATTCACTAAGTACAATATTGTAATGGAATAATGTTCACTAAGTACGCTTTGTAGTAGCTAATTCTACAAGAAAAAATATATTAAAGGTTTTATAATAAAAAAAATAAAAATAAATAATGTTCTCATAGATACCTTAAAGATCTAAACAAGAATATAAGAAGGATCTTGAATAAAATCCCTCATTTGCAAGCAGAGATGGATATAGAAATTTTTTGTAGGGTGGGCACAATATGAATCGGCTAATTAAACAAAAAGAATATTATAAAGTAATATAGTTCATTAACCAATTGGTATGTTGATCAAACCAAGTAGGTACAATATATCTAACATAACATGATTAATAATCGCCTTTAACTATATGGACTTTCGGAGCAAGTGGCGATTTTACTATGCAATGAGGCCTTGAGTGGCCGATTAATTAGAAACCTCAATTTAATTGCTTTAGATAAAAGAGACCAGAGATGAAACATGAAGGGCCTTAATGGAAATTACCAATTAAATTATAGTTTAACCAATCCACCGTCACCATCCTCACTGTGCTAATAAGCCAAATAGTTTGGGCTCTGCCGTGGGCACTTAGGCCGCAACCCATCAATTAAGTTGCAATTAACCTTAATAGGTTGGGCTCTATGTGTAGTCTACGGTGGGCATAGGCCCACCCACCTTACTTCTTGATTGCAAGTCTTGTATTATTTTACAGCCACTCGTTTGTATTGTGAAATCAATATCCTTTCCTTGACCAAATTAATTAATGCCATAAGAAAAGGTAAATCAATAAGTCTACTTGTAGGATTCATAAGTCGGTGGCCAAAGAAGTCATAACCACAGTTGCTGCAGGGTTAGATTTCGGGATTTCATATTATCTATCGATGAGGAATTCACATGGCTAGAAAGAATCATGGAGACAGGAAAGAACAAAGAAGAGAGCACTGAGATGTAGAGAGGCAGTTTGAGAGGCGTATATTTTAGATCTAGGGTTTTATATCTCATCTCTTATTAATTGTATATAAAATAAAACTAAAACAAATACTAAATTTATTATTTCGGATAGTTCGGAAATCCGAACTATCCGAAAAATTCCAGAATTTCTATCCGAATCCGAATCCGAATTTTCGGATACCCGAAATTCCGGATAGTTCGGATAGGGATTGGAATTCGAATTTTTTTGAACACCCCTATTTTATATATATATATATATATATTAAAAATTAAAAAATAATATATTAAATATTTCGGAAAATTCGGATATCCACACTAACCAAAAAATCCTAAAACTGTTATCCGAATCCAAATTTTCAGATATCCAAATTTTCGGATATCCGATATTTTGGATAATTCGAATTCGAATTTTCGGATAATTCGGATATGGATTCGGATTCTAGCGAATAAGTGTCCTATAAAACAGATGTTTTATGACTCAAATATGAAATGTCCTATTACGGTGTATTATAATAACACCACAATGATTAAGCGTCTTATAAAGGTTAAAGTGATAAGACCATAGTGTAAAATGTCATGTTAAGTTATATTCTTATATGACATCGACTAGAAATGGTCCTATAACACCGAACATTTATGACTTAAATACAAATGTCCTATTAACTTATGATATAATAAGACCTTCAGTGATCAAGTGTCCTATTACATTACTACATAATAAGACACCAACAACTACAAGTCTTATAGGTTACTTTATTAGAATTTAGTTTTTAGTCTTATTAAGTTATATGATAATACGAACCCAAAGAATCATCGATCCTATTAAATAACTTTTTAGAACACCAGTTCTGTAGCGTACATTTTAAAAGGACCCAAGATGTTCATTTGTCCTATTAAATAGATTTTAGGACCCTATTTTACAAGCGTCCCACACAAAAGGTCCTAAAAGCCCATTTGTGTTGTAGTGTTTGGTTTTGTTCACGAGATTGAGACGAGCATTTTGAGTCGTTATTTGTGTGATTTGGTTAAGTATTGGTTGTTTAATCCACTAGTTTGTGTTAGTCTGGATCGAGCTTTGAATCTGGCAGGAAAATTACTTTGAATATTTAAAGATTCATATAAACATTCGTTATGATGAATTCATTCATTCGTTATGCATTTGATAGTCATTCGCTATCAGGGTTTAACTGATTCGTGCCACGTGTCGAAGTTGTTACAACAAAATAACAACCTCACTCATTACTTTAGCTGATTCGTTATTAGCTATTCGTGATAGAAACAGATTCGTCATCACTCATTCGTCAAACGATTAGTCAATAATACCCATTCGTGCCAAGTTCATTCGTTACCATCCGTTACCACATTCGTCATCCATTTTTTAAGCTATTCGGGTGTTGATTCGTCATCATTCGTTATAGTTATTCGTTATCATCATTCGTGAAGACTGAGTGTCAATCGTCACCTCATTCGTCACGAGATTCGTTACTTCATTCGCGATAAGATACTTCATTCGTGATACTGTTCATCATCAATTCACTTCTTACTCATTCATTACCACCTTCATTCATTCGTTAAACCATTTGCTACTATTATTTACCTTTTAAACCTTTAAGTTTCAAACTTGAACATTTATCACCTTAAACTTTCATTTTATTCTCTATTTTGAGATGGTTGGTTATTACGCACTGGCATCTCAAAACGTGTTAATGCAACAGATGCTACATCTCAATGCTGAGATCGGGTCACATTCAAAATGTCCATGTTTAATGAGAAACCGACAAAAAGTGCCAAAGAAAATTTCACTGTTAAATCTTTGACTAAAGAGCCACATATTTAAAGAAACAAAGTCTTTGTTGAAAAAGTCATCATTGAAGATATAGTTGAAACATAAATTGTACACAAGGAATCGAACATTCCACATTCGAATCACACCTCGAGTGAACCTTAAGAATTTGAGAAAGTTGTATACAGTTCAAGTACATCTAAAGTGAAAGTGACAAAACCAGCTAAGGTTAAAGCTAAGAAATCAGAAAAACCAAAAGTTTCTGATGCGGACTTGATGCGTTTCATCAATCCAGCTCCTTCTAATGTAAACACTGGTCGAGTGTTTACGCTAAAAGGTCTTAGCAAAGTGTTCACTGAAAATGACATTCCACTTAATTTGATCAAGCCTGAGTTGATCGAAAGTGTCTTTAACAATGAAACTTCAAAGGTACAAGATCTTGAGCATGCATTGGATAGATCTAAAGTATCAAACATAACAGATCCATTGGTTAAAGCCAAATAATTGTTAAAATATGTTAAGAAAGTTCAATTTGTTAACTCAACTGGAACTGACACGTTACAGAGTTTCTCTAATTTTTCAAACCTTGATTTTTATATGAAAAAGAAATATATTACGTTTGATGACTTAAACAAAGTGCATACTTTTGGTGTTTCTCATCAGCCTTCTGTTGCACCAGTTTATGTTAAACCACAACGTACATTTGTTGATATGAGAACATGCTTCTTATGTGGCGAACGTTGGCACGTTGTAAGAAACTGTGGAATGAAGAAATCACAAAATATTCATCCGTTTATCAAAGAACAATCCAAAACAGTTCCTTTGGTTAAAGAAATTATAAAAAGACCCATGTCTTGTGATGATGAGACTCACATCATGTTTTCTAATGTGAACCCACGCAAGGTGATTCATGTTGATGAAAGCAATGTTAATTTAAAACCCAAATTTGGTCCTACGGAACCAATTTGTAAAAATGTGAACACAAATGTAGTTCAAGCGACATACTTGAGACGAGAGTCGAAAAGGCTTGTGACTTATTCACAAGCAGCTAAGCTGCATTTGGATTCAATCAACATTAACTCTTCAAATGAAATTAAAGAGGTTCCCAAGACTGAGGCATGGGCTGTCTTTTTGAACTAATCATTTTACCTATTTGTACAGAGTTTATTCAAGACTATATCTGGTGAAAATTGAATTATGGATAGTGGATGCTCTCATCATATTACAGGAAACATTGACTTACTAACTAATGTAAAGAATATTCAAGGGGGTTATGTAGCGTTTGCGGGTAATTCTGGGGGAATGATTACGAAGGGAGGAGATGTTTCGTATGGTAGTATTACATTCGAGAAAGTAATTATTGTGATAAGGTGGATCACAATTTGTTGAGCGTGTCTCAAATTTGTGATAAGAAGTATCCACTGTGTTTACTGACAAGGAGTGCATAATACTCAAACCAGGATATGTCATTCCAGAAGACATGGTTGTTATGTGGTTTCCTAGGTCAAATGATATTTATGAACTTAATATGAGTACTAAGGTATCGACTAAGACTTCTGTTGAAACGTGTTTTGTCTCAAAAGCAACTGAGAAAGACTCGATTTTGTGGCATAGGCGTGTGGGTCACATTCATGTCAGAAAGATGAATTATCTTATGGCAAATGATTTCGTGGATGGGGTTTCCCTGAAGCACTTCAAGCTGACCAATCACTGTGTTGCATGCAATAAGGGCAAGCAGAAGAAGAAGTTGCACTCGCCTAAGTTAATTAATTCCATTGATACTCCTCTGGAACGACTTCATATCAATTTGTTTGGTCATGTGAAGCGTGCGAGTATTGCTGGAGATTGGAACTGTCTAGTTGTCACTGATGACTATTCGAGGTATTCATGGGTGTTATCTATGAGTTCTAAAGATCAGACACCATTTCTTGTTCAAAATCTAATCACAAAGATCGAATCACTTTACAAACACAAGGTGAGACGTATTCGGAGTGATAATGGAACGGAGTTCAAGAATACTATATTGGACTTATTTTGCATTCAAAAAGGAATCCATCGAGAATATAGTGCTCCATATGTACCACAACAGAATGGTGTGGCTAAACAGAAAAACCGAACATTGATTGAAACAGCAAGAACTGATTCAAAGCTTCCTGTCCAATTTTGGAAGGAGGCGATGAACACTGCTTGCTACACGCTCAATCGTGTTCTGACTGTTAAGAAGCTGGGTAAGACGAGTTACGAACTTCTGAATAAAAGAAAACCTAATTTAAAGTTTTTGGAACCTTTCAGGTGTCCTTGCACGATGTTGAAAAAAGATGCGAGAAAATTCGAAGAAAAGGCTATGGAAGGTTACTTCTTGGGCTATGCATCGCCTAAGAAACGTGTTTTCAACTCACTTTGGGTTGCGTTGAGGAATGGTATCATGTTGATTGCTAGAGTTACACAACACCTCCTGCTGGCAAGGGTCCTGATTGGATGTTTGACTATGAGAGTTTATTTAACTCCTTTACTCCCATAGTTGATCTACCTGATGAAGACTTATTTGGAAGATCAATTGTTTTTCACACCAAGGGCTTCGACTTCTAATTATGATAATGTTGCACAAAATGATTATCATGATACATCTGATGTTATTTATATTTCATCGGATGATGGTCATTTTATTGATTCTTCTTCAGTACCGTTTCCAGAAGTTCAGTAAGATGCTGGAATTTTCATACATCAGACGAAATATGTGAACGATGTCTTGAGCCGGTTAAAGATAACTGCCGGAAAAATCCCTTCGACGCCTCTACCCATGGGTCACAATTTGTCACCAGACGAATTAGAGGATACCGTTGATCCTACCCTATACCGAGCTATGATAGGTTCTTTAATGTATCTTACTGCTTCCCGTCCTGATTTCATGTTTGCTGTTTGTTTATGTGCCATGTACTAATCGAGTCCCCAAGTGACTCATCTGGCGGCGGTTAAACGTATACTTCACTATCTGAGGGGTAATCCTGACACCGGGTTATGGTATCCCAAGGATGATATCTTTGATCTCACTGTGTTTTCCGATTCAGGCTACGGAGGATGCAAGATCAACTTCAAGTCAACGACAGCGGGTTTTAAATCTCTAGGAAGCCGGCTTGTTTCCTGGCAGTGTAAGAAGCAGACAACGGTCTCCACTTCAACCGCAGAAGAAGAGTATGTGGCAGCCTCGAGTTGCTATTCACAGGTTCTTTGGATCCAGCAACATTTACGGGATTACAGTTTGAATTTCTTACTACTCCCATATTTATTGATAACTCAGCTGCTATTTGTATCACGAAGAACCCTGTGCACCACTCTAAGACGAAGCATATCAATATTCAATATCATTTTATCCGTGACTATTTTGAAAAGAAATAATCGATCTGGAAAAGGTGCACATGGATTTCAGAAAGCTTATCTATTTACCAAAGCTTTTGACAAACTCGCTTTAACTTTTTGCTTGGTTTAAACGGATTGAAAACTCTTGCTGATATCCTTAAGCTCGGATGATTAACCTTTAGTTTGTATAGATTTTATTTTTATTTTGGTTATTTTAATATTTTAGTTTTTGGGGGAGAAAAAGAAAAAAAATACAAAAATATTGTGCTTTTTGTTTGTATAGAGAAAAACAAAAAACATTCAAATATTTCAAAAATACAAAAGCATTAAAAAATGCTCCTCAAAATTAGTTTTGAAGCAAAAAAGGGAAGATGATAGTACATTGATCAATAAGTCCCATATCCAGAAAGAAATAGCTTAAAAGACTGTGTGCTTAACTGCATTGGTGCATTGGTAGATCTTAAACAAACCGTTAGAGTAAAGTATGTGATAAAAACATAAGAGTTTCTAGTTTGAAAGATGTGTTAGTCTCTTCCAAAAGTCTTGGTAATGAAGACATAAATGTAATAGCTTGTCATACTCAAGCCTTATGTCTGTTTGATCACCAAGAACAAATGTTCTAAATAAAATGCATCTAGTTTATGGTTAACACTTCAACGGTGTATGGTATATGGCCTAAAATCCTGTATTGATGGGATGCATCCGGTTTCTGGACATTGTGAGTCTTTATGCGGTTTATAATCTGGATATTCATAATGTGAATATTTCACATGCTTTAAGAGCGAACCCTAAGTCAATAAACTTGATCACTACTGTACTTCATACAAACTCGTTACTG
The DNA here is from genome assembly GCF_021521415.1 of Bidens hawaiensis. Taxonomy (NCBI): domain Eukaryota; kingdom Viridiplantae; phylum Streptophyta; class Magnoliopsida; order Asterales; family Asteraceae; genus Bidens; species Bidens hawaiensis. The sequence continues at coordinate 60,938 of NW_027496701.1, forward strand.
ACTTGATCAAAATCCGATGTGAGACATACATTGTTCCTCCCTTGCGTGCGTCTTAATACCATTAAGAAACGGACTCCATGGGATACAATGTATGTAATCCTACAGATGAATTCATGCATATTCACTCATAGTAAAGGAAGCTTGGTGATAGTGGGGATTATAAGCTATTCAATTATAAATCATAAATTTTTGATCTTCAGGCATAATGGTTTAAGTCAAGTTGGGGTAGCATGGTTAAAATCAAATTAAGCCTGAATCGAGATCAGAGGCTGATAGTTTCTGATAATCTGTGCTTTAATTGAACCTAAATCATATCACAAAAATGCTTGAAAGTTTGTTCTAAGATTTAAGTGGACAACAATATCAATGACCGACTTAACGCCAGTCATAATAATGCTAAAATATAAAACTGAGGTGAAAGGGCGATTTGGTCAATATGATTCTCTACTCAAGTCACAAAAATATGTACTGTCTTCATCGAATAGATTTCATACTGTTCTACTTTTAATTATTTTTAATTCGAAAATATACAAAATCCAAAAATATTTTGTTTTTATTTTGATTTCTGCTTTATTTTCGATTTCCGAGCTAAAGGATACTATTTTAAAAAAACAAAAACATTTGTATTATAACCTTTAAACGGGTTAAGATAGGTTAACTTTAACCATTTTAACCCATACACATTCTAACATTTTTTTTTCTAAAAAACCCGTTCCGACCCAAACCCATTCTGATATCATCAGATCCAACCCGACTCATTCATGTTTTAATTAACGGGTATGGACACGTGTCATTGACGAAAGTTGTACGAATATCAGATATAACATGCAGGCAGTTGAACTCGAGGGAGTGAATGTTTTACTTTCTCCAACAAAATTTATGTGCAACCGATGGACGCCATCTTAGTTGAACGATCATTGTAAGCTGATATCTTACTCGCATAACTTCCTTTGAATATACATACATACATAAGCATTGTTTTCGTCGCCGCCGCTCATAATACACTTCATTTTCATTTTAGTGTGAAATACTTTGAATTGTTAACAGACTTTTGGGTATAACATTGGTGGCCGGTTAGTTAATAATATATATGTATGCATACTATAACAATAATAGTTTAGTTTATAATAAATATGAAATCGATTTTGAGCATTTTCTGTTTGAATTAATTTGTAACCTGACATTGATTTTAGTGAACGCATATATATGTAATGGAAACAGGAAAGGAAAATAAGAATGCTGGTTGTTTTGATACGGAAAAGCGTGTATTGAATGAGGTTGAGAGTGTGGCTGGAAAGAAACCTAAAGGTACTACAGCGGTCTTTACCCGGCCTAGCTGCTACCACTATCTTCTTTCTGTGTTGTGTGGTTTATTGACTAATTTCCCTTTTACTTGTACTTGTAGCACTAAACTCTTTATATCGATCCTTGTCTTTTAAACTCAAAACTTATGGCATGGTGCAGATGACTCAAGCTGTTTACAAGATGGCATTGGCTCAATTCCCACTCCTTCAAAGACAACAGAAACCAATAAAAGGCGTTATGATGACACCAACACAAACAAGGTTCTAATGGCTCAAACTCCAAACAAGTTTTGACACTGAAGATGTTGGCCAAAAGGATTCCATAGATGTTCTTTCGCGCAATCGTTTCTTAGATCTTGGCCGCTTGGTGGATAAAAAGTCAAAGTCACATGACTGTTTGTGTGGTAAGATTGTTACTTCTAAGAGAAACACAAGCATGTTTCAAAACAAGAGCAGGCCCGTTTTCCAAAATTGTTCAAGAAACAAAGGAAGATGAGGAAAAGCAAGGTAAACCAGTGGTACGTGATAGCTGCTGAACTTCGCAAGAGTCTGGATCAGTGCAAAGAACTTGTGCTGCAGGATCATGGTGCCCTTGTAAAGATACTTTCTCCCAAGAAGCGTCCCAAAGTGGATCTTGACACTGGGACATTGAGTTCTTGGAAACTGCTGATGGAGAGTGATGGAAGTGAACCCCTTAAAGATGAGGAAGAATGGTGGGAAACACAGAGAAATATTTTTCGCAGACATGTTGACTCATTTATTGCAAAAATGCATCATATCCAAGGTAGTATTTTGAGTTTCTGAATGAAGTGGTATAATGAATCATCATTTAATTTGGCATATGCGTGATGTATTGATCCATAGTTTTCACTTGAAAGAGCATATGCTGACTTAAGGACATCTATCACAGGTAACAGGCGTTTCTCTCCTTGGAAGGGTTCAGTTACCGACTCGGTGGTTGGAGCTTATTTAACTCAAAACGTATCTGACCACCTTTCAAGGTACACATATTTTATACCCTGAATTTCAAATGTGATTCCATAGTTTTCCTATAAATATATAATCTTTCTTTGCAGCTCTGCTTTCATGTCCGTAGCAGCCAGATTCCCCGCTATTTATGGTAGCGAAGAAGTTAAACAAGTCCCAAATAGCCAAGAATCAGTCGCAAGTAATACACAATCCGAAGTTACTATTGAACAAGGAGTAGATGCAGCAAACAATCACAAGGAAACACCCTTAAAAAGTGAACCAAAGGGAAAAAGGAAATACAGAAAGAAGAAAAGGCAAATGTCCAAAGCTGATTGGGACAAATTGAGAAAAACTTACTGTAAAACTGGAGAAAAAGAAACCATTGTGAATTACAGGGATGTAGTTGACTGGGATGCAGTTAGGTGTGCTCCAGCCGAGGAATTTGCAAAAATTATAGAAGACCGAGGGATGCAAAATGTGATAGCAGATCGAATAAAAGTATACAACTTTATGTTAATAGTAGTTATAATGTAAGGGAAATATATAGATTTTTCTACATGTGGCCAACTCTAAGCATTTTATGCGTTACAGAGTCTACCGATGGTGGTAGTGTTTGTGTTTTGGTATATTTGCATCTATGTTTTCCCAATAAAGTAAATAATGTTTTCTCGCTACAAGGGTTATTAATTTGTACAAAGTTTGACTTAGATTTCTACTTTTTGGCAGTATTTTTTAAGTAGAATGTACAAAGAACATGGCAATCATAATCTTGAGTGGTTAAGGGATGTTCCACCAGATATGGCAAAGTAAGTGATTCATGAGTTATAGCCACTAATAGTTTAAGGTTTAATTATTACTAAGGATTAGAGTTTAATAATATCTATGTTTGCAGGGAATTCTTGTTGAGCATATATGGACATGGTTTGAAAAGTGTGGAGTGTGTACGCCTCTTAACGCTGCATCATAATGCTTTTCCAGTAAGGGTTTACACTTCATTAACTCTTTATATAGTTTCAATATGTTATTGTTGGTTTCAAGATGTTTTGTTTGTGGAAGGTTGACACAAATGTCGGGCGTGTAGCCACACGTCTAGGGTGGGTCCCACTGCAACCACTCCCCGATTCAGTTCAAATTCATCATTTAAACGCGTAAATATACAACTTATTTCTATTTATTTTCCCAACTCTGAAAAATCGCTGTGATAGATTTAGAAGCAAATGTCATAAAAGTGGAATATTTTTTATCTCCTGAAGCTTCATTTCAGGTACCCAATGGTGAATAAGATTCAAAGCTACCTTTACCCCAGGCTATGCACCCTTGATCAAAAAACACTGTAGACTTTATCTTTATTTAGTTTTCAGCATGCATACATGTTATACAATCAGTAACTAAAAGTTCAGCTTTTGATTTTGAGATTTGAGATGTCAAACGTAATGCTTGTTTGATTAAAATTTGACATGTGTCTTACTTCTTGTGTTGCATTTCTTATTCTTTATAATACAATACTATAAAACAGCTAAAGTTTATTCCATTTTGACCATCACCTGCATCATGATTCATAACTATATTTATCAAGAGTCTTATTGCAATACTGGTGTTGTATATAGGTACGAGTTACATTGTCATTTGATCACATTTGGAAAGGTCATTATTTCTTTATTTCCATCATAAGTTTCTTTCTGTTATATTTGAAACTTGTTCTTTATAGGTATTTTGTACCAAGATAAAACCAAATTGCAATTCATGCCCAATGAGAGCAGAGTGCAGACATTATGCAAGTGCCTTTGCTAGGTTTGTATCATAATTATAATAAATTATTTATACTTGTATTTGTTTAGGTTGTTACTGATATAAAGTTTTTAAATATAGTCGTAGGCTGGCCCTTATTGGAACAAAAGAAAGTAGCCATGTAACTTCAATTGTCGCAGCTGGAAATGAAGAGAAATATTCAATGCGTCAACCGCCATCGTCCTTTGACCTAGAAGTCAATAACTGTGAGCCCATAGTTGAAGTTCCCGCATCGCCAGAAGCAGAATCAGTCATAGGCGACATTGAAGATATATGTTGCGGTTTTGGTGTTGATGAAATCCCCACTATCAGGTTTAAGACCAAGGACTTCAGGGAAACTTTAAAAGATACACATAGGGCTAAAATTCCGGAAGCTGAGATGTCAAAAGCTCTAATTGCTTATTCAGCAGAACCGGCCAACATTCGTGAGCCACCAAAGAAATTTATAGCCAAATCAAGGACTATGCATCTTGTGTATGTTATTTATTGTTATTTTGTTTTTTTTTAATTACCTCTGTTAATGTTAGCACAAATTTGTTTGTTACTGTTATTAAATTTTTTTTGTTAATGTAGCTATGAGCTCCCGGACATCCATCCGAGTTTGGCTGGGGTAAGGAATTGTCGCATTTTATTAATATTATTTTGTTAATCTCCGTCTAATATGCTATTTATGAATATATATATATATAATACAGTTTGAAAAAAGGGACCGTGATGATCCGACACCATACCTTCTTGCTGTATGGTCTCTAGGTAATAGCTCAATACATCTTTATTATTTTGCTATTACGTGTTCTCATATCGCCTTTCTAAAACAGGTGATGTTCCCAGCACATTAGAATATACAGAAAGCATAGCATGCGTAGCCGGCGCCGCTAACAGTAATCTAGATGAAACCGTTAAAGCAACCATCTTGGTCAGAAAAGTACTAAATTATTATATAATGCTATTTATGTTTTTACTGAAAGTGGTAAGTATTAATTTGCATCAACAGATCCCTTGTCGAACTGCAACTAGAGGGTCATTTCCCCTTAATGGAACATATTTTCAGGTTAATGAGGTAACTATCAGATGTTATGTAGATGTTGCGTAAAATGGGCGGGTTGGGTTTGGGGTAATCTTTTGGTACCGGTTCGGTTGACTCAAAAGCCTTTGGTCTAAAAGTTTTGTCGTTTTTGAACTGGCAATAACTATTAAAACATTGTATGTGACCTTTTTTTTTTACTTTGGGGGAGTTTGATCCTAGCAATCTGTTTGGTCTACCTATATCGCATGTTACATAAACATGAAGTATGGTTCAGGTATTCGCTGATGATGAAACTAGTTATGCTCCAATGGATGTTCCAAGACGTTTGTTGTATAATTTGCCATTACGAGAATTAACTTGCGGGTTATCTGCAACATCAATATATAAAGGTGTGTTTTTAACACTTTCGTATTTCCTAATTATGAATATTTTTATAAGCCTACATAATGTTAACCGTGCATTATTAATTCAGCACTATCAACCAGTGCCATTCAACACTCGTTTTGGAAACGTATAAAGCCAAAACTTCCGTTATGTTTATTTCTCCCGAGTAATATATATATATATATAATTAACGTGCTAAACATGAGAATCAAGTAGAATAATTATATATACAAGTAGAGTAATTATGTAGTTACATCATAGAGTAATTATAATCAAGTAGAGTATTTATGTAATTACAGCATAGAGTAATTACATAATTACTCTATGATGTAATTACATAATTACCCTACTTGTATATATATTTACCATATTCGATTATCACGTTTAGCACATTAATTTCATTTGTACGTTAACTTTCCCCCTATATATATATGTACTAGGTTAGACCCCGTGTGACACACGGGTTGGTTAAAAATATAATAAAAAAAATAAAAAAAATCATATATATAGAAAATAAGATAAAAAAATGGGTACATATTATATAAACAATTATACCACTTTAAGTAGACATAAATTACAATTCTCTAAAAATTTTCTTGACTTTGGTTTACGGTCATCGCAACATATGTATCGGAAAGTTTTAATGTATATAGATTAAATTTCAATAAAACTAATTAATTTATCTAAAAAATTTAAGAGTACTTTAAAAAAGTTTATTTATCTTTTTTTTAAGTAACGCGGTATTGCAAACTTTTAAATAATTTAAATGTTTTCGTGAAAAATTTTGACCGGTACTCAAAATTTTAATTCGAAACTAAATCTTTGATTTGTTCACCCTACATATGTAACTAACAAACAATTTTCTGTTACAAAAATAACTTAAAAACAATTCTATAATTATCCTTCTGATGCGAATATGATTTACAATATATTGCTGGTAATTTGTTACGAACACTTGTGGTTAAAGAAAATGCAGATCTAGAATGGTCATTTGTAAACATGATTATGATCTTAAATTTATTTCATTGTTTTTTAAGTCACGAAAGTCTTGTTTCAACTACTTCAAACATCAAACCCCACTTTCTTTAAGGTAATTGATAATTATTAAATCTGTAAATACTTTAATAACATAAGAAATCATACTGTCTACATATGAAATATTTGATAGTGACGAAGTGTTAATATGAGAATGATTTACAAACAAAATTATAAACATGTTGCTATATTAAAAGTTAAAAAAAAACATTTTACTTATAAAGACAATGTATGTACATTACATATAAATCAACTACGTGAATCGATTAGATTACATGATTCGGATTGAATGAATCACATTTAAGAAGATTGATTGATTGAATTGCGAATCGATTGAATATGTGTATGTGAATCGATTGACTCTTATTGAAGTTATGAGTCCGATTGAATTTATGAAGGTGAAACAATTGAATACGTGAATTTGATTACAAATATTTGATAGTTAACTTAATTGTTGATGAATTTCAATGTAATAGGTAGACGATGATTGCTAGGATTAGAACGTGTGAATTGGGATGATCAAAATTCTTAATGTGATAGACATTCCAAGTTGATTTTGAAATTGAATTAAAATAATTAAAAAATAATTAGAAAATGTCATGTGGCACTTTAAAGAAATTTGGTGAAAAATAAAATGAAAATTTGATGGAATATCCACATGTTTATTATATATAGAGATGTTTGGCTGTGGGAAGTATATATTTTGTAGAAAAATAAAAAACCAACATTCTTTATTAATACATTGGTATAACTTATATGAAAATAATAAACATAATCGTGACGTAACGTTCAAGTATGAGAACTATAGTGCATACTCTTTTCATTATGTTTAATATTGTTTGGTTAGTTTTTAGCTAGTTTAATTAAAACATACATGTTTTATATTGTTTTGTTAGTTTTTAGCTAGTTTAATTATTTTGACTTTGAAATTTAATTAAAATAATTAAAAAATAATTAGAAAATGCCATGTGTCACCTTAACGAAATTTGGTGAAAAACAAAATAGGGATTTGATGGAAAATCCACCTATTTGTTATATAGAGAGATATATATATATATATATTAAATGGGTTATAATCTTCCAAAAATTGTACCAACTCTTTTCATTCATAAAGTACATTTCCAACCCTAAAAATCAGAGTTTTAAACAATAACTTTTACTAGGGGTATTCATATATGGTTTGGTTTATTTATTTTTTTCAGGATCATTATTTGTGAGAGGATTCAACAGAAAAACAAGGCAACCTCAACATCTTAATAGAAAATTTCGTATCTCAACAACCGTAACTGCAGCCAAGAACAAGAAACCAATTATTACAAGAAAAAACAAGTTGTGGTAGAAAAGTCAACCCTCTTTATTTTACAAACAAAGTAGGGTTTATATATGTTTTTATCCTTAGTGTTGTAACTAAAATATGATTTTCCGTTATATCTATTACAATATTATTATCAGAAGATTTACAACATCATAGAATATTGGTCTTGTAAGACATAACTTCTATATATTGTACGCAACGGACACTCTTGTGGGTAACACCCCTTTGCAGTTTAAGCACCTGCGGTTGGCCCTTTGCACGCTCAGTTCCTTTAGTGTTTTAATTTTTGCAATGCCAATCCCAGCGTTTTCCCAATGGTTGTTCAATGTTTGTTTGACTGTCATAGTGGGTTTGACTTAGGGGTAACTCAGCCATTTTGCATCCATGCGCAACATATAACCCTGAAGTCGACCAAGCGAGTGCATAGTGTGTCCTTGTTTTCCGAAAACAACCTTTTGTCGTCAAGAACTTAATTTGCACCCAGGGGAGGCTCAGAGGGTGTGCGAGTCGAACCATCGGCCGGGGCACATAAGTTTCAGGGGCACAAACCTTTTATACATATTACATATATATGCTTTTGGTGTTAAAAATAAGGGTATTTGCAATGGTTTATGAGATAATTGCATGCTCAGAATGGTTTCTGCTTATAATAAATCGGTCAATAAAAATTTTTGTATTATATAATGATCTAAGTAGTTATATATAATTTATTTAATGAATGTTGAATTATATAATGCTCAACTACTCATATAACTTTGATTATGAAATGTTATATAGTTATGTTTATGAAATGAATGAGGAAACTGTTAATGAATGTGTTAATGTCTGTTTATGAAGCTTGTCCATTTTCAGTTTACTTTGTGCAAGGGAATATATGTTGTAAACTAACAATATACTTGTAACTTGATTATGCTATGTATAGAGCTAATTAGCTATGTATAGATAGATGAATAATATATGTATGCATGGGTATGCAGGGGCATAATATAGATGCATAATGTATGTATGTATGTATGTATGCAGTGGTTATAAAAGTCATTTTGACAGTGGTCTATGTGTCATGTTTGACACTCAGTGTAATTGCATTCCATATTATACACTGTAAGTGTACAAAAAGGTATGAATTGTCGACTAAATAATAATCTTCTACATGTGGTCTAACTGATGGTCAACATGGGTCAATGTATACTCAGACAGTGGTGAATTGTTTGATTTAATGACCAATGCACCCCTAAATGTGTTTAATGTATGTATGCATGTATGGCTACTGTTTGACTAAATTATAGTCAACAGTTTAGTAGGTCAGTTTATTTAAAATGTATTTGAATCCAGCTTTAGTGAAAGATCAGAAGGTCAAAGAAAGTCAAACAAAAAAGTAAACATTGGTGGTCATATGTGGTGGTCAAACTGTGGTGGTCTCTGTTTGTATATGTCTGTCTATGTGTATGTAGGGATTATGAAGGTCTTTTTGACACAAATCAAATACTGGTCTAACGAATGGTCAGCAGGGGTCAATATGTGTGTGTGTGTATGCCTTTTGTTTGCTCAATCAATATTGAATGTGTAGATTTCGCCTGCATATCAGTATCTTCAATTAAAATTGTTTGTCTGTGTTTGGTCAAACAACGATCCTGACACCTTGCATCCAATGTGGTCGATATCAAGTGCCTATATAGACCCTACAATTTCCCCTGAGGCACTTGGATACATACCATGCCCATTTAGACTTTTTGAGGAAGACAAATAATTGTATCATGCCTCACATCACATCCAATGCCAAAACACAACCCTTATGTAGTGACCTGCTTCCAACTCAGTATCAGCGCCTGCACCTGTCTTTATCAGATTACTTATCAACACCTGAAAGTCAGAGGTCCATCACATCCATTGGATCAAAAATTCTTATTTCAGCTTCACATATTCTCTTGATAACTGCTTATCCTACTTGATTGTCATAACAACATTTCTCAAAGCTTAATAGGCAAGTAGGAAGGGTTAATGGAATATGAACACGGTGATTCAGTGAATCACAGTTGCTGGTTTAACAACCGACACAATCTTTCCCATAAATGTATGCTTATCCATAAACCTCTTTGATCTCATACGAACAAGGATTCGATATTTGAATGACTTGAACCCGTTTTCACAACCTGTAGCAACCATTCTTATTACCCCTTTTGCATATCTGGTAGGATTTATAAGTGGAAACTTGTTTAATGACGCAGATCCCAACTTACCATGGTTTGCATATTATGCTCATTCTCTCTTTAAGTATTCCATCTCACCAATTCTTTTTACAACAAACATATTCTCAAACCGTCATACTTCTAAGCGACTATCTACGAAGTGAGTTCTTTTTTGTTTATTTTCAAAGTTTGGAAGGTTTGTGTGGAAACCGGTGTCGTAGTTTAAACCAATTCTTATCTGCAGCCGTCACACCCTGACTAGGTAATTGCGGAAGCGTAATACGGGAATGTAACAGATAATTCTGGTATCAACCACATTGTTTATAAAGAAATTCAACAAACTAATTTACATCATATTACATGGATTGGTACTATGTTTACAAACTAGATGAAAATCACATAACCGGTTCACGAGCTTCTTATTCAATACTATATATTTGCGTCTATTCACAGCTATTCAACTTCACTTCTAACAGCAAGCACGTAAGCAATTCATTCCTACTTCGGTTTACCTGAGAAACATGTTAAAACAGGTCAACTACGTCTAGTTTGTGAGTTTCAAGTTTCACGAGTACAAATAAAATTAGTATACGAGTTCGTAAAGTTCACAGTACGTATGTATTTATGTATATATGTGCATGATGTTTTTATACTAAGCCACAAGTGAAACCAAGACAGCTCGCACGCATGGCCACCCTTGCCCATGTACTCCCGTTGGCATTTAATAGCCACTTTGACCCAAGTACGTACTATGTCTAACACCACATAGCCGAATGTAATAAATTTATATGACAATGTGTAACTGTGTTAACAAGTATATCCGGCATACCCCTCCGGCGCCTTCAGTTGGGTTTGTCAAACCGATAGTACTATCCACACATCACTGGCACGAAGTTAATCACTTGTGTTTGTGGGGACTTTCAAGTGTTAGTACTTAGATAATTCACATCATCACAAGTTTTCAAGTATAAAAGTACATGCTTTCCACCCCAAAAGTTCGTAAAACAGTTTAGAAAGTGGGATTGTGAAACTCACCTTATCGTAGTTCAAGCTGGTAATACATGTCAGTAAGTAGTGCGTCTCGTTTATAGCTTGAATCCTATAACCAGTATCTTATTGTTAACATTAGTACAGTGTTTAAGTTAAATCGGGCTGTATAACTAGTCTGGGTATAGCTGTTAGGCCCAGAACATAACCATAGTCTTAGATCGTGACGTTGTATACTATGAAATGTTCAAAATCAGATTTGGCTCAGTTTCACCGTTTTCCGAGCCTAGCCAAGTTGATCGTTTACGCGTTTCGGAAATAGGTAAGATCACATAAACTTAAGTAAACATACTGATTGATAAAATGATTTGATTTATAAAAGAATTTTTCGGTATCTGGATTGATCGCAGGGTTCGTTTCCGTTTTCACACGGGTTTGATTATACAAAACACGTACAATCCACCCGAATTATCCGGAATTCTCGTAAAAAGTTCGTTTTTATCAAATTCATACAAAAATATGATATTTGACCACTTTTGATGTTTTGACATACCAGTCAGTTCGTTAAACACAAAACTGTCGGTTTTGTTAAAACATATATAATTTAAATCTTTAAATATTTATAACTAATTGTGCACTTATATATAAATTATGAAAATTTTTGTAAAAATAAATTAAAATATGGAGATTTTTATAAAAATAGTTTCAGAAATTTTATGATTAATTATCTATTTATGAAAATTCATTAAATGTGTTATAATTAAGTAATAATTAGCCCGTTTATATCAAACGACATACAAAAAATCCGATAATTTTTCTAAGTGGTCTAAATATCATCACATAGCCCCTGAAAAATCTCCAGAATCTAACTCCTCGGCCCAAATGCCTTTTTGTGCGGTTTTCGTCTGTTAAAACTCGATTGAAACACAATTGCACAAAAAATACTTATCCATCTCCAAATGTTCCAAAATTTTTCCAGTGATCTTAAAATAAAACTTCTGGATTCCAAACCAAATTTCATAATTGTTCATGAAGTTTACCTATTTTTCCCGAATAAACACCAATAAACGGTTATAAATTCGCCAAATATTCTCCGTTCATCAAAAAATTACCAAATTTGAACAGGGACTCACTTATGTGATCCCAGATGTCTCTGCAAATTTTGATAACCTAAAAATAAGCACGTCAAAATTCGAAGCACAAACAGCCCCTAAACGAGTTAACCGATAATACCTTGTCGGTTTTCGGTAGATTTTGATGGTTTTAACCACTCTTCAGGTCTTGGGTCACAAAGTTAGTGTATATATATATATATCATATAACATCAAACCAAGCATAAATTATCCATAGAACAACCTTGTTAATTAGGGTTTCGGTTTTGGTTTCAAACCGAACTTTCGAAAAGTAAAAACGACATATTCATGTTCTAATCCGTGTTTTTGGCCAAAAATCCACATGGTACTGACTTGTAAACATGTTTAACATCAAAAAGTTATTTTTGGTGATTTTTAGGGTTTTTGGATGGTTAAACATGTTTAATACTAATCAAAACCTAATTTTCCATGTTTAAAGCATGTTAATCAAGTTAAAATCTCATGAAAATAATTGTTACCTTTAGGGTTTTTGAGCACAAGATGAAGAACACAGCAAGAAGATGATCTGGTTGATTTTTGTGTAAAAAAATATCTAAGTATTATACTATATACAACAAACTAGAACAAGGGGGGTAAAAGTCCACTTTGGCGGCCAGATCAAAAGGGGGGCCCATCGGGCCTTGTTTTGGCCCATTGATGCCTCGTTTTGCGTGACAAGGTTCGATCTTGGTCCAAAATTTAGTTCGGGTCCGGTTTTTCGCAAGAAAACTAGTTCGAGTGCGAAAAACAGCGCGAAAACGAGTGTTTTTCACCCCATTTTTCTAAATTAAGAAAAACGTACTAACTAGTTGTAAAAATCCAAAATATTTTCACGGATTGCTTAGAACATGTCATATAAGTGTTCCATAAATCTTTTTCGGCTTAACGGATGCTACAATGCTCGTTTTGATGTTAACGATTGCGTTTAAAGTTATAGCGTATCAATAAACGAAACCTTTTTCTTTTAAATGGTTTTAAACGTACTGGGGCCTAAATATCTATATGTTAACCTCTATAATATATATATATATAACTCGTATATGACCCCTCAGTATATATACGGGTCATAATCAGTATCGTTCGGTTACTCGTTTAATCGCTACGAATTAACCGATTTATAGTTTACTCGCTACGTATTAAATAAGGTATACCTCGTTTTGTCACGAATGTCACAGCAGCTTTATAAAATACTTTCGCAACATCATCAACACTATCACTAGCTTCACTAACTAGCTCAAAATGATCGCTTTCATCGACATCAGTTTCTTGAACACTAGCACATACACCAGAACTACTTTCTCTTACCTCAATCTAACACTAGCAATACTTAAGGAACTACCAGCACCCACACTTGAACCACTAACAATGCCACCATCACCTAACCCACCTACAAAACATACACCATTCGAATTTTTGGGTAAACTTTTGTTCATGCACCGATTTACTAATTGTTTATTGCTAAATGTATGTTCTCTTGCGATTTAGAATCCCCGAGTTATAGATTTTCAGCTTGTTTTTTTATATCAAACAATCGAACAACAAAGATAAACATAAAGTATATACAAAGTTATGATTCCGATGTCGACTTGTATTATAAAAATGATTAGATAACTCTATTTCACCCAGGGTGAGCTCCCCCGTGATGGTGGCTCACATACAAATAAACTAACCGCAACAAACAAATGAAGGCCTAGCTCTCTATTTATAGCCCCATGAGCCTTGTTCCCCAAGCAAATCCCCTTTTAATGGAAACCACACAACTTTTGCATAACATCATGAAATTTTGCAGGCTTTCCAATTAGAGTTTCGCAAATTAAATTGTTTGTTGTTTCACAGAGAAGCTCTGCGAAACTAGATTATCCTTGCGAAGCTTCATGAAAAACATCAGATCCTTTGCTGCATGATCTTCCAACCACTACGAACCTTATGGATCTACTGATTGATTATATCATCCTCAAATCTCCAACCCTAGATATGTAACAAAAATTCTATGTATATTTACTTATACGTGCATACATAAAATATATTTTTGTATCATGAACAATGATATCCAAGCTATTGAAAGATGAAAGAAAAATATTTGACAAAATCATGAACATACAAGCCACACTCGATGCTAAGACCATGCCCAACTTTCTTCTTTGAAGCAATAACTACTGGAGAAGTCGTTGGATGCATCTCTCATATAGTTTGTATTAGTCACAATGAAAACTTTCAAATTGAAATTGAAGCCAAATAAAGTTCACACAATTTATTCGAATAAGCTTATCCAAATCTGTACATGTTGAATAAACTGAATCAGCGAAAGAAAAAATGGGTAAATTTCAAATTATATGTATACTAGTAATTAGCCACCCCCGCATTGCGGGGATGGGGGAGACAACAATCAAGAATGGTAGTTACAAAAGAGTTACTTAGTTGCGTTTGTGGCATGCATTGCCATTGGTTTTGTTATGCATGATAACCATATAGCTCTTTGTTGCATTATATGAAAGGGTCTTTTAAACTATACAAATTATTTGCAGGATCTTATTACAAAATAACATTAGTGGTCTTTTTACATACATGTGTAAAACCTGCCAAAAGTAGTAGGTCGCCATTCGTTTCCACAATGTAAAACCTGTTACAGTGTGTTAGGTATCAGTTGGTTTTCCATTGTAATTTTTGTAACTGAATAGCAATTTAGTAACTGTGTTGCGGATGTTCCCAAAAAGCATGTGGTGCACCAACTACATCCTTTGTTTCTTTTCATCTGGGCCTGTGGTATATGTGTTTAGTCGTATGTGTTTGTTGACAGTTACTGATCTGTAAGCTTGTAAGTCTGGCAGTTTAAACCTCATTTAAATTACACATGTAAACCTGCCATTGCAGTGACCTATATTGACCTTACAAAGTCAACCCAAACTGATAGGTAGCATATTCGGATACAAACAACCCAAACTGCATATTCAAAAAGAGACACAGTTCAGCTAACATGTAGAGACTCTCCAAAAATGACTAATACCATACAAACATGCTAGATCCTAAGCATACATATCCAAACAAAACAACATATAGCAACCAAAATTCAAAGTCAAATATGACAACTAAGTCAATAGTTGCAAATAAATTTAAATATCAACATAATTACAGAAATTATCTTTTATGTTTACACCAAATTTCAGTGGTTGTCTTTTATTTTCAAAAGTATCATAATTTGTACTTTACGTTTCCAAATGTTACACCGTTTGTCCTTTAGCCCTAACCCAGTTAGTATTTCTCGTTAACTCAGGTCACATGCTTTGCACATGAGGTCAAATTGGTCAATCAACTTATTTACTTAACAAAATTAATAAATAAACTAAAATATAATATATAAATATAAATCATATAAATCTCTCTCTCTCTTTCTCTCTCTCTCTTCCTCTCTATCTTTCTGCCACAAACCCACCAGCAACCTTCATAACCGCCGGCCACCATCGACCTCCATAACCGCCTTTCAAAACCACCACCACGCCTATCACCCTCACGCCTATCGACCTCCGGCACCACTCTGCAGCTAGTCGCAACCCCACGGTGAGCCGCCGTCGAGCTCTCTCTCCAGCGAGCCGTCACCATTGTATTCTCTGACGAAAACCATCTCCACTCCCACCATAAACACCACCAACAATACTGCCATATCGACATATTCAAACTCTTCTACATCAGCCTATTAGCTTGGTTCTTATGTTTCTGTGTGGGATCATCAAGACAGTGAACGGGCTTCGATTAGGATTCCGATTTGGCCGGAATAAGAAGAATGGACTTCGATTTGGCTGGAATTCCGTGAATGGGCTTCGATTGGGTTCCGATTTACCAGAATACAATTAATGGACTTCGATTAGGGTTTTGATTGGTCGTGACTGCCTTCATCTAATTAAGTTAAAGTTACAAGAGTAATGGGGGTTGCAGTGGTGGCGGGAAGAGAGAGAGAGAGATGGTGGATGGGTCAGCTTTGGTGGTGGGCTATGTGGCGGTGGATGTCGGTGGCTGCGTTGGTGTCTTGTCTGAGATAATGCTACGGTGGCAATGGACAAACTCGAAGGGGAGATAATCTGTTGCAAAATATGATAAGGAATATATGAAAGGGTATGGTTTGCCCATAAGAACCGAAACTTTGTATTTAGTAGGATTGGGTTTGCTATCCAAAAGGGGGTTGCGGCATAGCTTGTTGCCCACTTACCTGCCACTTCATTGTAAATCGTTTGGTTGTTATTAAGTATAATGTTGTACATGAAAAAAAATTCAATCAATCAGGTTCGAATTATAATTGATGGGATTGAGATAATCCACTACAAGGTGAGCTGGGATTTTGAAATTGGGGTTGATATAATCCGTAACAAATATGGTGGTAACCAATATGGTGGTGGTGGTGATTGGTTGTTGGACTTGGTGGTGGATGGACGTGAGAAGAAAGAATGGTTTAAGAGAGAGAGATTTTTTTTCATTTATATTCTTTTACTTTTTTAATCTTTTTATAATAAATGGGTAAAATGACCAAGTTGCCCTCATGTGCAAGGCACATGATCAGATTTAACCAGAAAAACTAACTAGGTTAGGGCTAGAGGACAAACGGTGTAACATTTGGAAACATAAAGTATAAAACATATTAACTTTGAAGATAAATGACGAACAATGAACTTTCCTACAAACATAAAGGACAATTTCACCTTTGTCACACCCCGAAAACCTCATAATAACAATTTCAGTGGAAGTCTTTACAACTAAACAATTTTTCGGGCGGTGACTGTTGTTGTTAACCGATAGCCAATCATAATAACAAAATGTTTAATATATTATATTAAACATATTATTTAAATATCAGAGTTCACATAGTTTTTATTATTAAAAACTACATTACGGTCCCACACACTTCTTTATTCAAACACCTACGCCTCGCTCAACGCCTCCTCGCGAAATCTTCATTTACCTGTAAAACATTTTTAAATAATATTTGGGTCAACACAAATGTCGGTGAGTTATTCTCGAGAAAAACTTATTATATAAATATAGACAATTTATATACAAATGAATATAACAGTGTACGTCTATTATACTCCCAACAGTACCGATCTGTACACGGTACAACACAATAACGAAACCCGCATTTTACCTTTAAGCACAAAAAGCGTTAGTTGTAAACTAGCTAAGAATACAACGCGTGTATGACTACCAATTTGATAACTTGAAACGTACCATACATCCATTGTTGAAGACTAAGGGTTTTGGTGGAAGATTAAGCAAAAATAGGAAATTAGGAAGCTTAGGAAGGAGTTATAAGCTAGCAAAAGGCCATACTATCTTTCCTTTAGTCACCAATCCAAAAATCCAAGGTAACCCACTTCAAGATGGGGTATATTAGTTGTTATATGATGTATAAAGTTTGATTTTAGTGTGCTTGATAGTGTGCATGCAAGTGTAATATGGATGTATGCATGCATGTGTGTGAGCCGTGAGTTTGTATGTGAATGTATAAGATGGGTTTTGTTGATTATAGAACTTGTTATGGTTGTATATTAGCTTGTTTAGATTGTCCATATTGAGCTTACTTGAGTTTGTTGAATAAATGGGTTTTAAGTATTGTTTTAATTATGAAAGTAAGTGTGTAAATGGCTAAAATATGAAAATGAATTATGGGTAAACACACCCACTTGAGCCGTGGGTTTTGGCACGGGTTTTGGTTTGGGTAATGATATGGAGTTGTTAACTTGTTAAATGTTAAAATGGTTAAAAATAATTGATAATTTTGAAAACCCACTTGGTTGATTTACTAAAGATTACTTGAAAAGTTGTAAGTAATGTTAGTAATGGTTTTGAAAAGGTGAATGGAATCTTGGAAAAATGGTTGACAAAAGTGTAGAGATTTGATTGTTTGAAAAGTTTACTTGCACATGCAAGTAATACCAAAAACTTGATTTTGATCATAAAGTTCGTACTTGTCTTATGTTTATTTTGGTATGGATTGAAAATGACAAAGTAAGTGATTGAATGGGACATATGAAAAGGAATAAAATCAACTAGAAGTACTAGGATGCATGAAACTTGGTAACTTAAACAAACAAGAATGTTTTTGTTTAAAGGATGAGAATGGGATGGATTAAGACTATATTATGGATTGTTAAGATCTAGAAAGTTTGGTACATAAACACCTTGTAGAGATTATAGAAACAACATACACATTGTGTGGTTGAAAGCTTAAGCTAAGGCTTGAGCATGTGTGGGAAAAATTAGTTTTTGTGTGCATACTTGGTGCTAGATAATCAAACATGAATGTGATGATATATTACTTGTTATTATATGTATATTTTCTGTACAAAATGGTTTGGTTTTGACATTGTGACTTAAATAGCTTGTCGGTAACACTAACGGTCGGAAAGTTCGACTTTTAACGTGAACCGACATGAGTTTTTGGAACTGATTTAGAACAGATCCTAAAGGTATAATATTCTTATATTTAACATAAGTTAAATTATAAGAAAAGTCAAATATAGCAAAACTTAAACCAACCCGGTTCATTTCGCCAAAACCGACACGAAAACGTTAAAATGAGTGTTTTTAAGAAATCGGTAACAAAAATGAAAACCATATCATTTTTATTGAAAAACTAATAAAATATGATTAAAAACTATATAAAAAGTGTTTTTTATAATTTAAAACTTCCAAGATCCCATTTAACTTTTCAAAACCATTATTAATATTACTTACAACTTTTCAAGTAATCTTTAGTAAATCAACCAAATGGATTTTCTAATTTAACAATTATTTTTAACCATTTAACCAAGTAACTAATTAATCATCCCAAACCATAACCCATGCCAAAGACCACGGCTCAAGTGGGTGTTTTGACCCATAATCAATTTTCCAATTTTAGCCATTTACATACTTACTTTCATAATTAAAACAATACTTAAAACCCATTTATTCAACAAACTCAAGTAAGCTCAATATGGACAATCTAAAAAAGCTAATATACAACCATAACAAGTCCTATAATCAACAAAACCCATCTTATACATTCACACACAAACTCACGGGTCACACACATGCATGCATACCTCCATATTACACTTGCTTGCACATTGTCAAGCATACTAAAATCAAACTTTATACATCATATAACAACTAATATATCCAAATCTTGAAGTGGGTTACCTTGGATTTTTGGATTGGTGACTAAAGGAAAGATAGTATGGCCTTGTGTTAGCTTATGACTTCTTTAGTTTCCTATCCTCCTACCTTTGCTTAATCTTCTGCCAAGACTCTTAAATCAAGTATTGTGTGTATAATAATTTGAAAAGGTGAGATGGTGAAAGGTTGGCGTGGGTGGCCGGTTATAGAGAGAAGGAAAGAGGTATAGGGTTGATGAGTTGTATCTTAGAGTTGTGTGTTGGAACAATATCAAGTTCACAAGTAATCTTTCAATCATTGTATGTGTGTAGGTTTAATTTACTATTGATGGGTTTGGGAGGTGGGTTGGGTTTGTGTGAGAGTGGCGGCCAAGAGAGAGGTGAGGGAGTGGGAGAGTTGTGTAAATATCAAGGCTTATGGTATTGTAACAACTCGGGTTTCGAACTTATACTTTTACCCGACTCGGTTCAATGCTCGGGTTATTTCTTTTTATTAAATAAATATAATTGGCGTTTATCGAGCAAAATTGATTATTTTATTTATTTATTTATTTTACACTTATAGCCCAAATCAAATAGTTTAACCCGTTTTTGAATCTGGATCCAAACCAAACCCGAACCCAGAACGTTTAATACAAACCCTAGTTTGTTCTTGAGCCCAAACCCATCAACCAAAGTTTAATTAAGCTTTCCTAAACCATAATTCGCTTCCAGCCGACCCTAAACCCTCATTTAATTGCGTTTAGAAGGATCTAGATCATGGGCCGCAACTTATTGCTCACGCTATGAACCCTAATCTCGTTTTCTATATAAACGATCTCATAAACACAATTAAACAGACACCGACCTTCCTCTCACCATCGCCAACAGTAACCCTATAATTAATTACATTACATTTGCCTTTCACTTGCCGTTCGTCATCGTTTTCTGGCTGACAACTGTTTGATCTCATTCACCATCGATTAGATCGAGTTAAGGTAATATATGTATATGGTTTTGATCGCGATACAGTACTAAACAAAAGCCCTAAGGCTAATTTGATTATCATTAACAGATTTGGCTGAATTGAAGTTTATAAGCAACTTTGTTCAATCTGCTTCTGTTTATAAATTTTTGGTTCTGGTCATACTTTGCATGTGTTGGGTAGCCCAGCTGGTTAAAACAGTTGAATATTAAGGGGGCAGGTCGTGGGTTCGAGACCCTGCCACCCCGATTTTTCAGCTTTATTTTTTATATTTATTTTAAAACATTTTATTAAGTATATTATTAATATTAATAATCAAATAAAGTTATTTTATCAAAAACCGACTATGTAAATACTTGTTTTCTAACGTCTTGAGTCCGTGTATGTATGGATATGTAAACATATATGTATATATACATATATATAATAACATGAAAACAAATCTTTATATTTTAATACATATATATATATATATATATATATATTTATAAAACTAGTAATATTATTAAAGGATATATTTTCTTTTATATACGATTAACAAACTAACTATTATATATAATATATCTTTATATATAATATTATATTAATCATGATTAAGAAGGGAGTATAATATTAATTTAATAATAATTATAATTATCGAGTTTCATAAATCAATCTTGTACATTTACTTAAACGTATTCGTATTATCATTGCTCTTTACTAGCCTTTAACGTTCATATGTGATTTCCCACATTCTTAATATTCTCATTCACCTTTGTTCGTCTATCGAGGTGAGTACCACATTCCCCCTTTTTACTCGTTTTTCCACGTTTTAGGGACATATGCGTAAATATATTTCTCATTTATACTTATACACAAAACTGCAACTTTGTCTTATGTGTTAACAACTTATACCTTACTTGTTTATGTGCTTATTTGCTTTGTATGCTTTCGCATTCGGAGAGGTCCAACATAATCTCAGTCTAGTATGATCATACGCCAGTCGTTATAGCTTTGTGCTTCTCGACATCTCAGTTATACTTGCTCATTTGGTTATTTTATTATTCTCATATGACTTGTTGCAAATATATATTTTTATTTATACTTTGAACTGGTGTGTTGCTCACTCAAACTTGTGTTGACAAAACCATTCCATTTCAACGCATATGTAGGTATTCGTTTGATGTGAAGTACAAGACCACTTAAGGATTTTATGCTAGAAGAAAATTAACGAGAAAATATTATTTATGACCTTTGATTGTTGATGTACTTTCGTTTTGTTTGGATATTGTATGAATATTTGTATTTATTTGAATTTATTTAATAGATATCGAAACTTTTAATATTGCATATAGTAACCTTTGAAAAGCTGTGAGTAATCAGTTCGCCCCGGCATTTCCGCCGTAGGTTGGGGTGTGACAGGTATTATCCAGGTGTTAAGGTTTAACGTATCTCGTAATTTATCTAGCCAAACGACATCCGTTTCTAATAATTTTTGTCAGACTTTGAGTGAAATTAGATTAAAGACAATGTCTGCCTAGAAACATACTTTTCTGAAAATCTTGATGTCGGGTCCTCACGGTGTCCTCTACTGGCTTTCGGTTACTTATTTTCTAATTTTTGCAAACCTTCTAAAATTAAGTTTATATACTATCTCTAATATCCTAATATAAAATTTAATTTTTTGAGGTCATCTTGACACGTTTATGAATTTATCGTTTCGAGTCGTTACCCGGCGTCAATCTGTACAGTGTCAGTTACACGACAGAGTTGAACTTTTTCGGGTTCCATATTTTAAAACTCAACTAAAATCAAAGACTTTAGGTAAAAAAATTATTCCTATATATTTAATGTGCTAAATAATACGCGATTACGGTTAAGATAATTACCAGGTCAGTCTAATTTTTGGCGGTTGTCACATTCTCCCATCCTTTTAGAAATTTCATCCCGAAATTTAGGATGTAGTATTGGTTTCGGTTTCTACTGGGAAGAGGTGGGGGTACTTCAACTTCATTTGATCCTGACGTTCCCACATGAACTCGGGATCAAGTCTTGAATTCCAGCGGACTTTGACTAGCTTTATCCTGTTGCGTCTTAGCTTCTGAATTTTCCAATCCATGACTTCAACAGGTTCTTCTACAAATCGAATCTTATCGTCAACCCTAATGTCCTCAATAGGAACAATCAGCGATTCGTTAGATAGACACTTCTTCAGGTTGGATACGTGAAATACGTCGTGTATTCCACTGAGTTTTGAAGGTAGGTCGAGTCGGTAGGCTACTGACCCTACTCATTCGGTGATTCTTAATGGTCCAACGTATCGTGGGCTTAGCTTGCCTCTTTTACCGAATCTGACTATGTCTTTCCAAGGTGATACCTTTAGTAACACTTGGTCTCCTACTTGGAATTCCAACGGTCTCCTGCGATTATCCGCATAACTAATCTGTCTGTCGGCTGCAGCTTTTAACATGTCCTTGATCTAAAGACCCCGTTGGTGGTCTCTTGGACAATTTTAGGTCCTGTAAGATGCTTTTCTCCGACTTCTGCCTAACAAATAGGGGATCGACATTTTCTTCCGTATAAAGCTTCAAACGGTGCAGCTTTAATACAGAAATGATAACTGTTATTATAAGAGAATTCAGCTAAAGACAGATATGTATCCCACCTATTTCCAAAATCGATGATACAGGCTCACAGTATGTCTTCCAATGTTTGAATAGTTCTCTCGCTTTGGCCGTCTGTCTGGAGATGATAGGCGGTGCTCATGTCTAAGCGAGTTCCTAGGGATTCGTGAGGAGATTGCCAAAAACGAGAAATAAAATGACCATCTCTGTCAGAAATGATTGAGACAGGTATACCATGATTGGCTACAATCTCTTTCAGATAAAGCCGAGTCAACTTTTCCATTCGGTCTTTTTCTCTAATGGGTACAAAATGAGTGGATTTGGTTAATCTATCCACAATTACCCAAATAGCATCATGACTTCGCGGTGTAACTGGCAATTTGGTTATGAAGTCTATGGTAATATTATCCCATTTCCACTGTGAGATCTCTGGTTGTTGCAGTAGTCCAGGCGGTCTTCTATGTTCAGCTTTCACTTTGGAACAGGTTAGACACTTGCTGACATAAACAGCTATGTCTCTTTTCAAGTTAGGCCACCAATAATATTCTTAGAGATCCTTGTACATCTTGGTTGATCCTGTGTGGATCGAGTATCCAGACTTATTTGCTTCGTCTAGTACAAGTTTACGCAGATTTCCATAGCCAAACTCGATCAATTAAATATAGTGTTCCATCAGACTTTGTGACAAATTCACATTAAAGTCCTCACAATTTCTCAAACCTTATGTTTCGCGGTTTCAAAGCTTCACACTGTGCATCACGAATTTGAGTAGTGAGACTCGTTTGAATCGTTAATCCTAATGCATGAACACGTAAAGGCTTTTCTCTTTCCTTTCGACTCAATTCATCAGCCACAACATTCGCTTTACTTGGGTGGTAACGAATATCACAGTCGTAATCATTGAGCAATTCTACCCATCGATGTTGTCTCATATATAGCTCTTTCTAATCAAAGATATGCTGGAGACTCTTATGATAAGTAAATATTGTACATTTCGTTCCATACAAATAATGCCTCCAAATCTTGAGAGCAAACACTTCCGCTCCCAATTCCAAATCGTGAGTCGTGTAATTCTTTTCATGTACCTTGAGCTGCCTTGATGCGTATGCTATCACATTGTCTCGTTTCATAAGCACATAACCAAGACCTAAGCGAGACGCATCACAATACACCACAAATCCATCGGTTCCTTCCGGTAAAGACAAGATAGGCGCGCTACACAACTTCTGTTTTAAAAATCTGAAAAGCGTCTTCTTGATCTTCGGTCCAATTATACTCCCTTTCCTTCTGGGTTAATACCGTCAAAGGTTGAGCTATTTTAGAGAAATTCTCGATGAATCTCCGGTAATACCCAGCAAGACCTAAAAATTGACGCACTTCGATAGGTGACTTTGGTGTCTCCCAGTTTTTGATTGCTTCAATTTTTTAGGGATCCACGTGTATACCTTGTTCATTAATCACGTTTCCAAGGAAACGTACTTCTCTCATCCAGAATTCACACCTTGAGAATTTAGCATATAGCTTCTCATCTCGTAGCAATTCTAGAATTAGCTTCAGATGTTGCTCGTGTTCCTTCTCAGTTTGTGAATAAATAAGTATATCATCGAAGAATACTATCACGAATTTATCCAAATATGGCTTACAAACTCTATTCATGAGGTCCATAAATACAGCAGGTGCATTTTTTAAACCAAAAGGCATGACTAAATATTCATAGTAGCCATTCGGGTACGGAACGCAGTCTTGTGAGCATCTTCTTCAGCAACTCGTAGTTGGTGTTATCCAGATCGCAGATCTATCTTTGAATAGTAACAAGATCCTTGTAATTGATCAAACAATTCATCAATTCTCGGTAAGGGATACCGATTCTTAATGGTTAGTTTGTTCAATTCGCGATAATCAATACAAATTCTAAACGAACCATCATTCTTTTTCACAAAAAGAACTGGTGCTCCCCACGGGGAAAAACTAGGTCTAATGAATACTTTATCTAACAGCTCTTGAAGTTGTAGTATATTGTGATGCGTCTCGCTTAGGTCTTGGTTGTGTGCTTATGCAACGAGACAAGGTGATAGCATACGCATCAAGACAGCTCAAGGTACATGAAAAGAATTACACGACTCACGATTTGGAATTGAGAGCGGTAGTGTTTGCTCTCAAGATTTGGAGGCATTATAGTATGGAACGGAATGTACAATATTTACTGATCATAAGAGTCTCCAGCATATCTTTGATCAGAAGGAGCTAAAAATGAGGCAACGTCGATGGGTAGAGTTGCTCAATGATTACGACTGTGATATTCGTTACCACCCAGGTAAAGCGAATGTTGTGGCCGATGCACTAAGTCGAAAGGAAAGAGAAAAGCCTTTACGTGTTCGTGCATTAGGATTAATGATTCAAACGAGTCTCATTACTCAAATCCGTGATGCACAGCGTGAAGCTTTGAAACCGCGAAACAAGGTTTGAGAAATTGCAAGGACTTGAATGTGAATTCGTCACAAAATCTGATGGAACATTATATCTAATTGATCGAGTTTGGGTACCACTCTATGGAAATCTGCGTAAACTTGCACTAGAAGAAGCGCATAAGTCTGGATACTCAATCCTCCCAGGATTAACCAAGATGTACAAGGATCTCCAAGAACATTATTGGTGGCCTAACTTGAAAAGGGACATAGCTGTTTATGTCAGCAAGTGTCTAACCTGTTCCAAAGTGAAGGCTGAACATAGAAGACCGCCTGGACTACTGCAACAACCAGAGATCTCACAGTGGAAATGGGATAATATTACCATGGACTTCATAACCAAATTGCCAGTTACACCGCGAAGTTATGATGCTATTTGGGTAATTGTGGATAGATTAACCAAATCCGCTCATTTTATACCCATTAGAGAAAAAGACCGAATGGAAAAGTTGACTCAGCTTTATCTGAAAGATATTGCAGCCAAACATGGTATACCTGTCTCAATCATTTCAGACAGAGATGGTCGTTTTGTTTCTCGTTTTTGGCAATCTCTTCACGATCCCTAGGAACTCGCTTAGACATGAGCACCGCCTATCATCCCCAAACAGACGGTCAAAGCGAGAGAGCTATCCAAACATTGGAAGACATGCTGCGAGCCTGCATCATTGATATTGGAAATAGTTTGTAACATCCCAAAATTTCAAGTAATAATAATATTAAATTATTTCTTAAGGTAAACGGGTTTACTTGATATGACAAAGAAATAATAAAATATTAAAAGAAAGATAAGTAGGCTAATTAAAGGGAATTAAACATGGACTAAAAAAAGATGGGCCTTAGGTCCATGGGCTTAAGGGAGTATAAATACCCCTTAAACCCTAAATCTTTCCATTTATATCCATCTTATCCACCTTATTCTCCCTACACACCATAACACACACACAAACCCTTTCCGTTTCGGCCGCAAGAGAGGAAACAAGATCCAAGGCCTAAACCAAGCAGATTATCGATAGACAGTGATTACCCAAGCTAGATACAAGATCATCGTTGAACATCAAGCTAAACCGTAACCTAAGAACACTTAAAGGTATGTTCTTGATCTTAAAGTTTATGTTTTTGTGAACGGTTAGCCTTAAAACTTAAACATAGAATAGATCAGGTCTAGATGTTTCACAAAGATGCAAACTTGATTATCAAAATGAACTTAATGGACTTATGATTAGCTACAGTTCAAGAAGGAAACCCTAGATCTAGCTTAAAGAACGTTTTTAAGCTTAAAGGTTCAAGCTTTATGACAATAACGAGCTAGACTTTGAGACGTGGGGGTTAATGGGTCTTAAACGGTTAGAAATGGTGGTGTAAGGTAGCTAAAAGAGCAATTTTGGACCGATAACCGTTATTGAGCCTAAAATGGAATAAAAGATAGAAAGTTAAGCTGAAAACATCTGATCTGGGGGTTCTCGGCCAAATCTGAGAGTTCTCGGTCAAACCCAAATGGTTTTCGGTCAGCAGGCAGTCAACACGAGAGTTCTCGGTGACCAAGGGTTCTCGGTCAACGAGGGTTCTCGGTCAAAAGGGTTCTCTGTGACCAATAGTTCTCGGCCAGAACGGGTTCTCGGTCATCATGGTTCTCTGTTGACTTTGGGCCTGGTTAGTTGGGCCCAGGTACCATAATGGACAGTTGGGCTAAGCCCATACCTAATATAAAGCAAACTGGCCCATTATCTTAGGCTTAGCAAATAAGCCCAACTTAGGATATAATTTAAAATGTTAATGGAAAATGTGTTAAGACAGTTAATGAAAATAAAATTTTTCCAAGCTGACCTGGCAGCTTAACCTCAGCCAGGGGCATGGACCCCGCTAGGGGCTGCCTCCCCTAGAACCCCGCTGCCAGGGGCGCTGCCCCCGAACCCCGTTCGTTGAAGGCAATATTTAAACTAGAAACACAATATGGGTAGTGATAGTTAAATTGATACGCGTAATTGTTATACAGTTACTCATGCACAGCTCAAGAAAGGGATAACCATAAACGGTGAACGTAACCGCATTCAGGTGAGTTTCTAGCCCCATTTCCTTGTTATGTTTTCAGGGATGTGTGCATACTCGATGTGATAGTTAATACACTTACCTTAAATGGTAAGGTATACCATTTATGATTTATGTGATAGATATTATGTTATGATTGTGAATGAAAGCTTGTCGGTACGTGAATGATCTTCGGATATTTCACGTATTGAAAAGGGGGTATGCATACGAAAGATGAATGTGTATGACATATATATATGTACAACATATGAGTATGTAATAATGATTAAAAGAAGTATATGTATGTTGCGGGTATGTAAAGACAGTATGTACGAAGATGAAGAAGTAAGGGATCAGACCCTAATAATATCTGAGATAGAGAAGAAAGGGATCAGACCCTAATAATATCTGAGATAGAGAAGTAAAGAGGGATCAGACCCTAATAATATCTGAGATAGACAAGAAAGGGATCAGACCCTAATAATATCTGAGATAGACAAAGGAAAGAGGGATCAGACCCTAATAATATCTGAGATAGACAAAAGAAAAGGGATCAGACCCTAATAATATCTGAGATAGAATGGACAGTAAACATAAAGAATGGAAGTAATAAAGTATGTACGTATGTATGAAAGTATGAAATGAAAGTAAATTAGTAAAGTAATTATTATGTATCTTCGGATGCATGATCAAGGTAAGTGTATGTATTGTCTGATGTATGATTAACTAGAACTCACTCAACATAGCTGACTTTTAGTATGCACGCAGATGAGTAGAATGAGACAGCTGGCTTGAGCGGGCACACGTGGCAGAAGAATAAGGGTCTGGCATCTGAAGACCTCCTATGTTTTATAAGTTATGTTTTGATTTTGAAAGACAAGAAGAATGTTTTAAGACATGTTTATGATTTGATGTGTAATGTTTTATGAAAGTTTTATATTCCGCGTAAGGTTTTTAATTAACTCTGATATAAAGAACTGTGTTTATGAGTAAATCCAACGTCCAATGTGAGGCACCAGAATCGGGGCCTTACATAGTTGGGATACTTATCTGCCTTTAGCGGAATTCTTTTATAATAACAGTTATCACTCCAGTATTAAAGCATCACCGTTTGAAGCTTTATACGGAAGAAAATGTCGATTCCCTCTTTGTTGGGTAGAAGTCGGAGAAAAGCAACTTACAGTACTTGAAATTGTCCAAGAGACCACCGACAGGGTCTATCAAATCAAGGACAGGTTAAAAGCTAAAGCCGACGGACAGAAAAGTTATGCGGATAATCGCAGGAGACCATTGGAATTCCAAGTAGCTGACCAAGTGTTACTAAAGGTATCGCCTTGGAAAGGCATAGTCAGATTCGGTAAGAGAGGTAAGCTAAGCCCACGATACGTTGGACCATTCAGAATCACCGAACGAGTAGGGCCAGTAGCCTACCGACTCGACCTACCTTCAGAACTCAGTGGAATACACGACGTGTTTCACGTATCCAACCTGAAGAAATGTCTATATGACGAATCTCTGATTGTTCCTGTTGAACACATTAGGGTTGACGATAAGCTTCAATTTGTAGAAGAACCCGTTGAAGTTATGGATTGGAAAATTCAGAAGCTAAGGCGTAACAGGATTAAGCCAGTCAAAGTCCGCTGGAATTCAAGACTTGGTCCGGAGTTCACGTGGGAACGACAGGATCAAATGAAATTGAAGTACACTCACCTCTTCCCAGTAGAAACCGAAACCAGTACTACATCCTAAATTTCGGGACGAAATTTCTAAAAGGATGGGAGAATGTGACAACCGCCAAAAATTAGACTAATCCAGTAATTATCTTAACCGTAATCACGTATTAATTAGTGAAATAAATATATAGGAATAATATTTTTGTCCAAAGTTTCTGATTTTAGTTGAGTTTTAAAATATGAAACCCGAAAAATTTCAATTTTGTCATGTAGCAGACACTGTACAGATTGACACCGGGTAACGACTAGAAACGGATAAATTCATAAACGTGTCTAGATGACTTTGAAAAATTAAATTTTATATTAGGATATTAGAGATAGTATATAAACTTAATTTTAGAAGGTTCGATCGCGAAAAGTAGAAAATAATAACCGAAAGCCAGTAGAAGACACCGTAAGGACCCGACATCAAGTTTTTCAGAAAATTATGTTTTAAGGCAGGCATTGACTGTAATATATTTTTGCTCAAAGTCTGATGAAAATTATTAGAAACGGATGTCGTTTGGCCAGATAAATTACGAGATACGTTAAACCTTATCACCTAAACTATACCATATATTATTATTAAACACCAATTCTTCCAATCCCCCCCCCCCCCCCATTATTTGGCCGCCATTTTCAGACAACCCAACCCACTTCCCTACCCCACCAATAAAATATTATACACACAATGATTACTTAAGGTTACTTGTGAGAATTGTGTTATGACAGCATACTAACCTATACACCAACTCATCAAACCTATACCCCCTTTCTCTCTCAATAAAACCGATCACCACCACCTCTCTCATATTATCATACTTCAAAAATTATTACATGCATACTATTGAAGAATATGAACCTTTGGTGAGAGATTAGGCAAAAACAAAGGATTAAGAAGCTAAGGAAGGAGTTACAAGCTAGTACAAGTTCACATTATCACCTCCTGAGTCACCTAAAACCGAAATCCAAGGTAATCCACTTCAAGATTTGGATACATTAGTTGTTACATGATGTTTAAAGCTTGATTTTAGTGTGCTTGATGATGTGCATGAAAGTGTAATATGAATGTATGCATGCATGTGTGTGACCCGTGAGTTTGTGTGTGAATGTATAAGATGGGTTTTGTTGATTTTAGGACTTGTTATGGTTGCATATTAGCTTGTTTAGATTGTCAATATTGAGCTTACTTGAGTTTGTTTAACAAATGGGTTAAGTATTTTTTATAATAATGAAAATGGTCAAAAGATTAAAGATGGATTATGGGTAAAAACAAATACCCACATTGGCCGTGGGTTTGGTTTGGGTAATGATATGGAGTTGTTAAATTGTTAAATGTTAAAATGGTTAAAAATAATTGATAATTTTGAAAACCCACTTGGTTGATTTACTAAAGATTACTTGAAAAGTTGTAAGTAATGTTAATAATGGTTTTGAAAAGGTAAATGGGATCTTGGGAAAAGGATTGACAAAAGTGTAGAGATTTGATTGTTTTGAAAAGTTTACTTGCACATGCAAGTAACACAAAAACTTGATTTTGATCATAAAGTTCATACTTGTCTTATGTTGATTTTGGTATGGATTGAAAATGACAAAGTAAGTGATTGAATGAGACATATGGAAAGGAATAAAATCAACTAGAAGTACTAGGATGCATGAAACTTGGTAACTTAAACAAACAAGAATGTTTTTGTTTAAAGGATGAGAATGGGATGGATTAAGACTATATTGTGGGTTGTTAAGATCTGGAAAGTTTGGTACATAAACACCTTGTAGAGATTATAGAAACAACATACTCATTGTGTGGTTGAAAGTTTAAGCTAAGGCTTGAGCATGTGTGGTAAAATTAGTTTTTGTGTGCATACTTGGTGCTAGATAATCAAACATGAATGTGATGATATGTTACTTGTTATTATATGTATATTTGCTGTACAAAATGGTTTGGTTTTGACATTGTGACTTAAATAGCTTGTCGGTAACACTAACGATCGGAAAGTTTGACTTTTAAGGTGAACCGACATGAGTGTTTGTGAACTGATTTAGAACAGCTCCTAAAGCCATAATATTCTTATATTTAACATAAGTTAAATTATAAGAAAAGTCAAATATAGCAAAACTTAAACCATCCCGGTTCGTGTCGCGAAAACCGACACGAAAACGTTAAAATGAGTGTTTTTAAGAAATCGGTAACAAAAATGAAAACCATGTCATTTTTATTAAAAAACTAATAAAATATGATTAAAAATATATGAAGTATTTTTGATAATTTAAAACTAAAAAGTTGTCACAAAATGACAACCGGTTCATTTTTTAGTCCAAAACCGACGAAACAGGCAATACCGACAAAACCGACTAAGATAAAGTCAAAATAATAAATAAATTAAAAACTTAAAATTTCCAAAATACTCTAGCAACTAAAAGAAATAATTTTTATAAATCATAATAATTAATTTAAATTATTAAATAAAACAATTATTGATCGATTATTACTTGTTTATATTCTAAGTGTATTTATATAATTATAAGTTAGTAATTTTTATGTGTTGTGTGCTTGTGTGAACTTTTAGATTATGGTTATATATATATATGTATGTATGTATGTATGTATGTATGTATGTATGTATATAGTAAACCAATTTTTGGTCAAACCCGAACTTAAAATTAACGAACGTGTACTAATATAGGACACGAGCATTTGGACGCTTACCAAAATCGAAAGTGAGTTCTTCCTTCGAAAAGCATATTGTATATCTATATTCATATTTATATATACATGTTTTGAAAGCGCATTATACTTTACAAATTATTTGTCGTTATTGTGGGATGGATCAATTTGGTTAAATAATTGTTAACCTAATTAAGGGCACAGAAATGTTGGTAGATCTATCGGGGTGACGCCCCCCACTTCCATTCGCGTTGGGTTAAAAGTGGGAATATTTCTAGTACGGTACGTTTCGAGTTATCAAATTGGTAGTCATACACGCGTTGTATTCTTAGCTAGTTTACAACTAACGCTTTTTGTGCTTAAAGGTAAAATGCGGGTTTCGTTATTGTGTTGTACCGTGTACAGATCGGTACTGTTGGGAGTATAATAGTCGTACACTATTATATTCATGTGTTGTTTATATATAAATTGTCTATATTTATATAATAAGTTTTTCTCGGGAATAACTCACCAACATTCGTGTTGACCCAAATATTATTTAAAAATGTTTTACAGGTAAATGAAGATTTCGCGAGAACGTTTCAATGCAAAGTTTTGAACTTAACAAAACTGCAACAAAATTACTTAATTTTCTTTAGTCATTTTCTACCAAATCTAAAACATCAAAATAACAATTTTGAACTCAAATGTGTATTTTTTTTTTGGCTTTTAAACAACTAATTGTTACTTTAAATATCATATTTGAAGCAATAAACAAAATTCATAAACAATAGACAAAGCAGAAAGGTTAAAAGTTGTAACATATACTAACCCTTTAAGTGAACACAGAATTGCATCGCAGCTCAGATGAACCGAGGCCCGTCATCATTGACTTGGACACCCAAAAAGATAGGGTTTACATTCATTAGCAACCAAAAAACCATTGAGTCCAGATCGAACACCTCTCTATGACCCTATGTTCACCATCATTTAAATGACAACCAAAATACCATGGCCATCTGGTGTCCCGAACACATAGCCGTCGGTAAGCGTTTGATCACCAACAATCACACACCACAACAGACAACCGCCAAAATCCCAAGGCCCTATGGTGTTTCGAACACATGGTTGTCAGAAAACATTCGATCAATAACAATCGCAGACCACAACACACAACTGTCATAATCACTCAACCGCCACCTATGATTTCGAATTAGATACGACCGACAATCGCCCACCACAACACACAACCGCCACCTAGGGTTCTGAATCGGAACCCCACAACGATAGAATCGCCTAATACAGCAGAAAATAGAGACAACCACGCAACCGCCACCTAGGGTTCCAAATCGGAACCCAACAACAATAAACAACTTACAATAACCCACCACAATTGCAAAAATCACTCCATCGCCGCCACCATAGACGGCCAGAAAAGCCATTGCCAACAGCAGGGCAACACCCTTTACAAATAAATAAGCCAAATGTACAAACAAACACGTACAAATGGTTAAATATTGATTTCAATTCAGATGATGAAATGGCTAGGAAATTCACAATTGAGGCTCATCGAGCATCGTATCATGTCATCAACACAGAAAGAAGTGAACCCTGGAAACAACACAAACATATCTGTTACCTGCATAAACAATACTGGAACTGTCTAGGGTAATATAGAAAAATCCGGCACCACCATAAACAATAATCATCGACATCGCCGTGCGCCGTCGCCTAGGGTTCCTAAATGGAACCCGGAAACAACACAGGCAAGTCCGGCACCACCATAAACAATCATTGTTGCCATAGTTGTGTGCCACCTAGGGTTCATAAATGGAACCCGACAACAACACAAACAAATCTCGCACTACCATAAACAGAGAGTGAGTGAGAAAGTCGATATGAAAGAAATACATATAAAGGGCTGTTTGGGATTCCTTATTTTGACCTCCTTATAACTTATAAGGAGAAGTCATAAGTTGCAAATGTATAACTTATCAATATTTCCTCTCACATAATAAGGAAATCCAAACATTTTTTTAACTTATCATAAGTTAGAAGTTATAAGAAGGCAAAAATAAGGAATCCCAAACACCCTCTGAATATATGCTAATAGTCATTGAACACCGCCATAACAATCAAAGTGGAAATTATGGTCCAATGGAAGGAAGAAACACTTGTAAAGCACCTTGTACAACATACATATGCTGAAACAACTCACACTCCACAAAGTACAAACTCATAATGTCGAGTTCTCCCAAAATTGTTGTTATATAAATTATGTAAAATAAATAAAGTGTATTATAAATATTTAGATTTTCTGCCTTTCTTTTGTTAAAATTTTTTTATAATTATAAAATTTGTTAGTGATTAAAACATAGTCAAGTGTATGCTCGCCTTGTAAATTGTCTTGTGTTGACGTTGAAGACTCGTTACTCTCTTTGTCTCATTAGCCTTAATTTAACTCAACCTACATAATATGTTCATTAGTCACGTAAAACGCATAATGGTTGTCCCATATTGAGAATCCAATAACTTCAAGAAAGAAATCATAAATTAATTTTCAATAACCAGATTCAGATAATTAGTTAACTCTTGTCACTTGCATATCTCGAGAAAGTTTAAAATCATTGGTACTTGTATACAAAAACAATGAGCCACCGGTATCAAAACTAGAAGCCTTAAGGATGCCAGATCAGGTGGGTATGTTTGGCAAAACTTACAGTTTTTTTAAATATATTTAGATGTTTGATAGGGTAGAGTAGCTGAATCTTTTAATAATGTACAATTGCAAATATAATACATAACCAACCAGTCAGGAACTAAAATAATTATATATACCCACTCCTAGAGGTGGACAACAAAACCGGTTCCTGGAACCGGTTCGGTGGAACCGAACCGGTTCCTACCCGTTTTTCGTAGGAACCGGTTCGGTTCCGTTTCAACCCGACGATCCGGGACCGGTTTGACATTTTTGGAGGTGGACCGGGTAGGAACCGGAACCGGTTCTGGAACCGGTTCGACCGGAACCGGTTCGGAACCGGTTCTAGCCGTTGGAGTAGTTCTAGCCGTTGGGAAACGGTTTTATGGCCGTTTTTTGACCGTTGGGGTCAAAAATGGCCGTTTTTTGGCTCCCCAAACACCCCACTACTAGTATAAATAGGTATTTGGTGTAATGGGTTCATCACAACACTCAAAACGCAAACCCGAACGCAAAAAAATACAAAAAAACGCTATTACAACGTTCTGAGTTCTCTAATCTCTTGTTTTCTCTTCTTCTATATTCATATTTGTTGTTATGGCTGCCTCACAATCATCGGTTGGTCAAGGTTCCACCGCCGGACCAAGTTTCGTTCTTATTGTACCTCATAATCGTAATCAAGAGATTTGGTGCAATTGGGATTTGGTTGAATTGAGTGACCATTCATTGAAGGCTCGGTGCAAGTTTTGTGGGATTTATTTAAACCCACTTTTGAATTCAAATTTGAAGAAACACATCGAAAGACCGTATTGCAGGGCGTTGAAACAGAACGTCGAGTCGCAACAAACGCAAATGGATAGTGAAGGCGGAATATTTACATACCAAATTGATCGAGTTCAAGATCGTATGGCGAATTTTGTGATTCAAGAAGCTTTGCCGTTTAGCCACTTCGACAACCCTCGCTTAACCGCCATGATTCGAGATACGCTTCAACCACAATACACTCACGTAAGTCGTCATACTCTTAAACGTTATTGTTTAAAATTGTGGAAGAAGGCCAAAGAGGTACTAATTGCATATTTT
Organism: Bidens hawaiensis; assembly: GCF_021521415.1. NCBI lineage: Eukaryota > Viridiplantae > Streptophyta > Magnoliopsida > Asterales > Asteraceae > Bidens > Bidens hawaiensis. The sequence goes on from NW_027496701.1 coordinate 96,405, forward strand.
GAAAATATAAATACGGGAATAAACTTAACTAGTGATGTTTGGTCGGCTCCACATGGTCTACCCGAATCTTATCTTTGTGTCACCGCTCATTGGGTAGACCCGTCATCGTGGGAAATGATGAAACGCACCATTGCTTTCGAACTCTTTGAGTATCCACATACGGGAGATAATTTGTTTGAAATTTTAGATTATGTTATAAAAACTTATAAACTAGAAAATAAAATATTTTCAATTGCATTTGATAACGCGTCAAATAATACATCGGCGGTTGATAAATTAAAATTAAAATATACGCCGATTTGCAATGGTGTATTTTTTCACTCAAGGTGTGTTGCACATATCATTAATTTAATCGTGCAAGACGGACTTGCTTCGGATGAGGTTACATCGGTTATAAACGATTTTAGAGTAATGCTACATGAAGTTTTTAAGAAAAGTAAAAAAAGACAAATGGATTATATAAAATTTTGTAAAGATACGGGAAGAAAAGCTTTGGGAGCTAATTGGGATGTACCTCATCGATGGAATTCCACTTGCATAATGTTTCAAAGTGCTTTGAAACAAAGAGAAACTTTACAAATGTTTCATTCTAGTCTTGCCGAGAATGATTTGGCAATCCCCTTTTCAAATGAGAAATGAGAAATTATCAATGACTTATCGACTTTTCTTGAAGTTTTTAAAATATCAACTACGAAACTATCGGGAACGTATTATCCGACAAGTCCCTTGGTTCTTTCGGAGTTATTTTTAATCGTTAACAATCTTAAAGAATTTGAAAATAAAAGTCCAGTGTTTTCAAACATCATATTACCAATGAAGTTTAAATTAAAAAAATACTTTCTTGAATTGCCACCGATTTTTACTTGCGCCGCCGCTTTAAACCCAATGTTAAATGTTACGGGGGTTGAATGTGTGATAGACGAAATTTTTTCAGCCTTAGATATGCATGAAGTTGACCCAAACTTTTCAACAGAGGCACAAAATGATTTTAACTTGAATTTTAAATTTATGTATGACTTTTATATAAATAAATATGGGTCAAACATACACATGCCTACGCCGGGGGGGTCTTCATCAAGTTCAAGTGCTACTAGAGTACGAGACCCCATGATTAGCCTTATGAACACCGTTCGCAACGTAACGGCTAAAAAACAAAGGGGTAACACCCCTTCAAGCGAACTAGGAAGGTATAGTGCATATGATTTCTCTACCGGTTTATCCGAAGAGGAATATGGCACTTTTGATGTTTTGGCTTGATGGAAGGTAAAGGAAACCGAGTTTCCGATTCTTGCCACCATGGCCCGTGATTTACTAACCGCCCAAGCTTCTACGGTAGCTTCGGAATCTGCTTTTTCTCTTAGTGGCAGGGTAATATCGGTGAGAAGAACAAGACTGAATTCGGAGTCGGTGGAGATGTGCATTTGCTTGAAGGATCACTTGGACTCAATCGATCGTGTTCAACACGTAACCACTCTGGAAGACGAAACACCACTTGATGTTCGAGTGCACGACGAACAAGAATGCGTTTCTACAAGTAATTCTGATGAATAAGTCGCCACTCAATAATTACGACGAACAAGAAGGCTTTTCTAGAAATAATATGTCACAACTTTATATTTATAACTTTAATGTTTTGTTAGTTTGTTTTTGAATATTTTAAAACATGTAACTTTTTTTTTGAACTTCTTAAAGTAAATAAAATGAATTTTATGTTAATTGTTTTTTTTATTTAACATGTTATACAAATACGAATCGTATAACACCGCTCTTGATTATAATTCAGCATTTGACTTGCGTAAGCCAAAAGACTATAATACATAGCAAACTCAACAAATGTAACACGATACAGATTTAAGTTCACCATTACATGATACACGATACAGACTAATCAATTCAAACACGCTGACACTCATAGCATTAAGTTCAATATGTTGTTTACCATTGCTCTGTGGGTAAACAACAAAAGTAGCATGAGCCTCTTCAGAAATCAGAAGAACACAAATCATCACCTACACAAGCAGCGGAAACGAAAAACGAAAAAAAAAATAATATTTTACACTGTAACCGGTTGGAATTGGTTACAGTGTAAGAACCGGTTTAGGAACCGGTCAGAACCGGTTCCACCGGTTCCGGGTCCGAGGGTTGGGGAACCGGTTCGACCATGGAACCGGTTTAAACAGTGATGTTGACTAATGGAACCGGTTCTGAACCGGTTCCGGTTCCTTTGACCAACCCGATTTGATCACCTATACCCACTCCAAGCATAGGGTGTAAAATATCCTACAGCCTGAGCAGAAGTGTGAGGGATCGATCGATCGGAGATGACGAGGGCGACATTAAAGGGTGGGGTTGGGAAAAAGACGGTGCTGATAACGGGCGTGAGCAGGGGTCTTGGGAAAGCCCTAGCGGTAGAAGTGGCCAGCAGAGGCCATTCGGTCATCGGGTGCTCTCGCTCTCAAGACAAACTCAAATCTCTCCAGTCACAACTCTCTGAATCTGAAGACGACACCAAACACCTCTTCCTTAATGTTGACGTCGTAAGTTACACTTTTCATTTCGATGATAATATGCTGCCTGCTTATTAGGGAGGGTATCAATCGATGTAAATATGCTTGTTTTCTTTCCTCCAGTGTTCAAACACCAGTGTTCAAGAACTGGCTCGGGTTGTCATGGACAAGAAAGGTGTTCCAGATATCATTGGTAATCAAAACCTCACTTGTTCTTTTCTTTATTACTACCTTCTTCACTTTATCATTATTAGTATTATCAACAAGTATATGTGTCTACAGTAAATAATGCAGGTACCATTAACAAAAACAACAGATTATGGGAGGTTCCAGAAGAGGAGTTCAATGCTGTCATTGATACTAATTTGAAAGGAATTGCAAATATGTTACGGCATTTTATTCCCCTTATGATCGACAACAAACAAGGGATTATCGTCAATATGTCATCTGGCTGGGGAAGATCCGCTGCAGCACAGGTAACAACAACACTACTTTTTGAATTTTACAAAATAATTAATTGGTTTAACTTATCATCACATACACGGTGCTGTGATTTTGTAAAAATGGAAACAGGTGGCCCCTTATTGTGCCTCAAAATGGGCGGTCGAAGGGTTGTCCAAGTCAGTGGCAAAGGAGCTGCCAACGGGCATGGCCATCGTTGCACTTAACCCCGGTGTTATAAACACGGACATGCTTGCATCGTGCTTTGGTTCTTCGTCTACTCTGTATCAGGCACCCGACTCATGGTACAATGTTATTATTATTCTTCTTGTAATCCGCATTAGAATAATCAAACCATTGCAAGATAAAAATAATAATAATAATAATAATAATAATATGTTTGTTTATCTTTTCTGTATACAGGGCACCTAAGGCTGCTGATATGATATTAAATCTCACAATGGCTGATAATGGTTCATCTCTATCAGTATAAATATATCTGATAACTGTAGCAGTTTTATTTATTTATATATAAATTTGCTTTGGTATCTGCTGCTTCTTCATCTATATTGAACTTTTGATTCAGATGTTTTGTTAGTTTGTATTTTCGACCAAAAGTGTTTGGTTTAACCAACATGTGTTATGCTCCTAGTAGGCTGAGTTAGGATTGATACTTGATATTTGACAAATTTTTAAGACTGTTTTGAGCTCTTAATTGGTCAATTTATGAGCTAAAAGTCATAATAAACCTTGATGATTGCTGTAAGTTGATCCAGTTATTGATGAGAAGATTCACCATTTTTTTCCCTTAGATGACAACTCCTTTTGAGAAATTTGGACTATGTGTGAAGTTACCCTTTTGTTGCTACTTAAAATTGCATCTTTTGATCAGTATTTGACTTTGATTCACCCATTTTATTTCTAGACAATACAATTACTGTATTATTTCACCAGTCATTTACTCAGGACACGTTCGTTCAACAGAATTCGTGAAATTTAAAGGAATTGGAATTAAAATCCATGGCGTGTTCGTTTCGTTGGAGTTGGAATCTTAATTCTATTTTGATGTGTTCGGTTCAAAGAATTGGATTTGGATTTGAAATTCAATACTTTCAGATTCCTTTAAATGAAAGAATTCCAAATCCTTCCAAAATGTTGATGAATTCAAATAAATTTATTGTAATCTTTTCTCGAGTTTTTTTTAACGAGGACAATGAATAAAACATTTTAGTTTTTTATTTTTTTGTTTTTGATTTATATTTTGAGTTATGAATTTTTTATTATATTATTTTTGAATATTTTTTTGAGGGGTTTTAATCTTAATAGAAACCCCTTAAAAAGTAAAAGTAAAGGAAATCATAACGTAAGATATAAATAAACTAGATTGCTTCCGCCGTTATCCTCACTAAAAAAAGCCGATTCCAATTCATTTATGGTGATATATTAAAATTCATTTTTCAGAGATATATTGGATTTTTTAAGGGGTTGCACATTTTAGGATTATTTTTCCGGGTAATATCAGGTATTGATCGGGTATTTGTAAAACCTTATTCGAGTATGGGACCGGTTCGGGTTTTCGGGCATTACTGGGTACAAACCGGGTTCGGGTCTGTGTACGGAAATGCATACCCTATCTATACCCTACAGGTACGGGTTCGGGTATAAAAAAACTCGGTTCTGGTTTTTTTTTCGGGTTTGGTTCCGGGTTCGGGTTTTTTGTGCACCTCTACATTTAGGGGTGTCAATTACCAATTTGAAACCGAAAACCAAACTGAGCCGAAAAGCGTACCAGAATGGTCATTCGGTGCGGTGTTCGGTTTTCAAAATTTGAATCTATATAAACTGAATAACACAAAAAACCGAATGACAAATAATGATTACAAAAATCGCCAATTTAGCCAGTTAGTTACATTTTTGGTCAATAGCAAATAATTCGGTGAAACCAAAGGCTAAACTGAATTTGAATTTGGTTTTGAAACTGAATAAACCAAATTAAATGAACTAAAAATCAAACTGATTAACACCTATTTTCAACTTGCCCTGAATGAAAAGACTTTGTAACTAGTTTGACGAAAATGGAAATAAATTTTTAAATTTTCTTAACTAGATGGTGTATGGGTTTTAGGGAATAATTATTATCAAATATTGTTTAGTTTCGCACAATAAGGCAATGTATAGTGGGGTTTGAGCTTGGGCGAAATAGGGAGAGAAGGGGCGCGAACACTCCCCCCCCCCCCCCCCCCGCGAAAAGGGGTGGGGTTCTTTTGTCGCCGGATTGTTTGAAAAATAATAATATTATATTAAATGACCGTTGCAACGGTCAAATGTAAAAAAAAATTTAATTAATTAATTAATATATATATATATATATATATATATATATGGGAGTGTTATCTTAAGTAGTTTCCTAGAAAGACTAGGAATAAATCATAGTCATTGGATCATATCAATCAATGATTGAGATTTAAAATTACAAAAAACCGTCATAGTTTCCTAGAATTATTCTTTCACCATTATAACCGACATAGTTTCCTATAATTGTTCTTTCACCATAGGTTTTAATGTCCAATGTCAAAATTCTATTGGTTCTTACTATTCCTAGGAAACAACTTATTTTTATTTGAACCATTTTCTCCCTATATATATATATATATATATATATATATATATATAAACATACACTCTTCTTCTCCATTTTATACACAATTCATACCCAAATTCTTACAAAAAATTAGTAAAATGAATCCTAGAAACCAACTGAACTACCAATCCCTCCTTTCGGTCAAACGTATGGTTCGCAACCGAGCCAACCGAACTTACAATGGAACCCGATGAACCTAAACCAACCGAGCTATTTGTTTCCATTTTCCGACCCGAACTTAAACATGTACGCCAACTATCTCAGCCCCCAAAACTTAATGTCGGCTTTCGGGTCTACACCACCGGAGTCGAAGCCGGAGACGCAAACGGCACGGGCCTCCGGTTCAAGCAAAAAGGCGACCCGTAAACACAAAAAGAAACAACCGGGGAGCCGATGGCGCAACGTGATCCATACAAGCATTGGAGCGAGGAGGAGGAGGTGGCCCTCGCAAGGGCTTGGATCGTCATTTCGGAGGATCCCAACGTCGGTAAGTTTTTTAATATTAAGTATTTATTAAAAATGTATTTAGTGTTATATTAAAATGTATACTAATTGTGACAAATAATTTTAATTTGTAGCTAACTTTCAAGCCATTGGGGTGTTTCGGAAGAAAGTCTTTGAAGCTTGGCTCGCGATAACCGATAAACCCGAAGACTACCGGGGAAAAGAAGCTGTTCAAGCCCACTGGAAGGGGCTTAACGCCGATTGTCAAAAATTTGCCGGGATAATTAACCGGTTGCAGGGGCCCGGCTGGCGTAGCGGGCATAACGACGGCGACGTTATAGCTCAAGCCTTGAGCAACTTTCGAGCTCAAGGCCAAACTTTTGACCGGCCCGGGAAACCGTTCAAGTATTTGAATTGTTGGGAAAAACTACGCGATTACGCGAAATGGAGCGGGGCACCAACTGTTCCGGTCGCCCGACGAGCCGGCTCATCCCGGCCTTCAAAAAGGTCGAAGACATCGTCGTCGACAAATCCGAGCAAACCAAACACACCCTCCGATGCTCGTAGCTTCTTCCTGGACGACACGGTTAATTTAGCGATGTTAATATAGCCGACGACGACGAAGTACGAGTTGCCTCGACCACGCGGGAGATCGAGAAAAAATAAGGGGGAAGGTTCGTCGTCTACACGATTCAATACGCCGCCCGGTGAAATAAACGAGTTGGTCGGTCGTTTGGACAAAAATGCCACAGAAATAGGAAAAGACCTTCGAGCTTCCAACAAACAACAAGAAAAGCTGAACCAAACGTTGGAATTACGTCAAATGAAAGAAGACTACGAATCCCTCAAAGCGGAGGGGTTTCACGAGGAAGCCACGTTATTGTTTCAATGACGACGTAAAAAAATGCGCGGATATTACGGATATTAGTATGTTTTTTTTCTTTAGTTATGTTTTTTTTATATTTTTAGTTGTGTATTTTTTTAGCTATGTTTTTTTTTGTATTTCTTTTTAATTTTAATGCATTTTTATTTAATTATTTAAATAAAATGATTTTTATTTGTTTAGTTTAATTATAAAAGAAAATAATAAAAAAAGATACTGTGGGCTCAATATGTAGCACCTACACCATTACACCCCAAAAACAAATTCTTACCCTTTACTGACTTAGCGTCACGTGTCACAATTCGCCCCCATTTATAGCCCCTCCACTACGCATGGCCTAAGACGGCATCTTTTATTATCAACCGGGCCAAGGTGATCCATTTCCTTTTTGAATGATCAAAAACCATCTCAAGGTTGGAACCGTTGAATCACTTGGTTCAATATATTATTATCAACCAAAGTGACCGTACCAAAGCTAGTCAGGCGATTTGAGATTCACAAAGTTTGGTTTACTGTTTAGTCCGATATGAGACTTGAACCGGTTGTTTGACCTTTGATATTTAAACATCGTCCTTTTTATTTTTATTTTTTCCCCTAAAGTATCTAGTTATGTATAATGTATTACAACTATAGCACCTTTGTCATTTTAAAATATTTATATAATGAGAGACATTGATCAAGGACAGGAACGTAGGAAAGAAAGCTCCTTAACGGTAGATTCAAACTACAATCAAACCCTCAAGCTCATAAACCTGGCGACCTATCGCTGTGAATTATTCATCTGTATTGATTATCCAAAATTTTGAAAACGAAAAAAGATAACACGCACCTTTCATCTGTCCAAAAATTTGAAATAAATGTATTGATCGATCGTATACAAAACAAAACACACCTCAATCCGCAAACTACAAAATCAACAGTCCAAAACCATACCATGTCATATCTACAAAACAACTCTACAAAAAAGCATACTATAAACATCATCATCATAATAATAGTAAACCATATTCAATTTCATTTCTTTCAACTAATAATAATAATCAATCTAATATCTATAACCAGACCCAGGCGGTGCTGGTGGCAACCGGTTCGGGGTGCGGCGGCTGCCAGAGTTTGATCCTGAACCCACATCACCATTCTCAGATGGGTCACTGTTCCTGCGACTATGACCATTAGACCCGAGCCTAGACCCGCTCGTGGGTCTATTAGCGGCACCATCAAAAGCAGATCTCCAATCATCACCCGGCCCACTATTTCTTGGAGACTCTGTTTCATTCAGATGAAAACCAAAAAACTAGATTATATACATATACTTTTATTATTGGAATAACATAAATATATGATATGTTTGGTTATTTATTATTACATTACCTGCAGGACTAGTAGTACCGTTTGACAGAGCACCTGAGGCTGCAGCTGCTTGATTGTCATGAATACTTAGTTGTCGGGTGAGTTTAGAAAGCAGGCTTGATTGTTTTTGAATTTTCTCTCTCTTGCGTTTAACATTACTGTCCTCTTGAAGCAGCTCTTCAATCCTCGGTGTACTTTGGGAACTTCACACCAAAAAATAATAAAAATATATAAGCATCAGTTTGGAACAGGTCAAAAGCTGACCAAAGTGTATTTTAAATGATACAAGTACACAACCTTGCAAATAAATTATCTTATTCCAGACTGCAAGTCAATACCATATATATATATATATATATATATGAACTTCACACCAAAAAATAATAAAAATATATAAGCATCAGTTTGGAACAGGTCAAAAGCTGACCAAAGTGTATTTTAAATGATACAAGTACACAACCTTGCAAATAAATTATCTTATTCCAGACTGCAAGTCAATACCATATATATATATATATATATATATATATATATATATATATATATATATATAAACCCCAACATACTTCCTTATTTTACATGAAAAAGTGGGAATATAAACTCTACATTAGTTTAATATATAGAATGTTGTGAAAAAAAACAGTAATAATAATGACTTGTTACCCTTAAACAAGCCAAAATTAATAAAGCAGTGTTCTAACTTCTAAGTGTTGTAAAAATGCTGTAATGGGTTTTGTTTTTATATATATAGAACTGTATAAAGTTATTGACGAATTAGTGTTTCAGTTGAGCAAACAATAAACTATACAGTCTCCACATATCTAATAACTGTACTAGACTTCTAGTAACTGAGGTTTACTGTTGATATTACACATACGTGTACTTAAAACAAGTTTAGAGACTTAATTTACCATAAATAGGTTAACGAACTTTTTCATGCAAACTGAGAAAATTGATTGCTTTTAAGCAAGAGGAGCTTACCTTACAGAACTGTATAACTTATTAAGCATATCTTCTTTAGACTTTTCCACTTGGCAAAGAACAACCGCCTGAAAACCAAAACACGGAAATGTAAAAAACAGAATAAATATTAATAAATAAATGTTAATAAATAAATACCTTTGGAACATTGGCTGCAAGGCTGTTGAGAACAGCTTCAACATAGCCTCTTACTTCCTGAGCCATCCAACGAAGTTCTTCCTCCGGGTCTGCAGGTTTCCTAACCATTGTATCCTACAAACCACAATAATCATCCACTCACTTAGACACACCAACAACCTTAAGAAACCCAAAAATCAAATATTATGTAACTCACAAGCGACCCTTCTGATTGACTATGGCGAAGTGGAACACCATTTTCTTTAGTAATGAATTGACCTCCTTTCGCACCAACAATGGTTTTTAACTTGTTTAACCACTCAACTTTTTCCGTAGCACTCTCTGCCTTTAGTATGACGGCACTGTGAGCTGTGGAGTAATTTAAAAGTCAAGTTAGGTATGTTATTATTTATAGCACAAATGATAAAGAGCAAAAAAAATGGAAAGAAGGTTTACATTTTAGAACAGTTTTGTATGCAACTTTGCTCGTTATCTTGAATGCCAAACTGGGTGCTTTTTCTTCTGACTTTGACTTTTTATCTTTTGAACTCTTGACTGGGGGTTCTTCCTCTTCAATTTCTTCTATATTGCATTCCTGAAATATTCGTTCATTATGGGAAGTTGAGACCTAATAGTAATTTGACAAGTGTCTCAAAGATAAACATTAATTTCTGAATACACATACCTCCAAGGTGATCACGCCACGAAAATTTCTCTCTTCTTGTTTGTTGGTGTAACCAAGCTGCAGTTAAAAAAAATAAAAAATTTAATCACATTGAACTTACAGTTTACAGTTTGCTTAAAGACCAATTAAAACATTAGAAGACAAAAAAAATATTACAACTGTGATGATAATTAATTAATCTACATGTGTCAACTCTTAGCACTTCATTTCTCGGGAATTTTGTGCATATCTGATCAAAATTCTTTTACTAACCTTCCCAGTTTTCTCATTTAAAACGAACCACTTTTTACTCCATCCATTAGTTTTTGAGCTTTTCTTTAATAAATATCCTGCCACAAACATACACAAGTAAATTCTAAATGAAAACAAATTATTACATACGTATGGTATATGATTTCACCTAAAAACTCACAAAAACACAATTGTTTGTAAAAAACACCAGTGTTTGGATTATACACACACACATATATCATATTAAACAATGTGAGAAAAAACCTGCTGTAATCTCCCCATCAGCTCCAGCAGTTTTTAGAACAGGTCCCTCTGGTGCATCCTTGTCTTCCTTTTTATCCTTCATTGATTTTAAGTTGCCTCCTGTTTGAGGACTAGCTGTCTGTAAAAAGATAATAGAAAGTATAAGTGGGACAAAACCATAGTAAAATATAGAAAGGATGTGTTTCGTGAAAATCAATGTTACTGTTAACAAAAACAAGATGTACCCTATTTAGTAAGGACTGTTCTGCATCCACAGCCTTCTTGGAAGATTTGTTCTTGATCTCTTCCTCCCGTCTCTGCCTATCCATCCTGTTAAAAACCAGAAAAAGAAAAAAAAATCAATCACCAATATTATTGAGTATAACAAGAAAATGCATAACAAAGAGTTTCGGCCTTTTTTTTTATTTTCCTTTCTTTGGAACTTACAAATTAATCAGAGCATAATAAATAAATTCCTAAAAGGCTATGGATCAATAGCAAGTAGCAGCCACAGAACATTCTATAACATCTAGTCACATATTGCTACAGGTCACAATCAATATAATATAACTAAGGTTACTCAGTATTTTAACTGATCCTTAAAATTCTACACGCCCTGCTTGCGGTGCGCGCATATAATGTATATATGTGTGAACCCACGGGTGGGCAAAAGTGAAATTGCACTAATTTTGACGTTATTTTACTAATCTCGTGAAAATAACGTTAAAAGCGGCGGAAGGTTAATCAGGCATCATGTGGTGGCGTTGATAGCCGAAAGATAAGTGTACATGCACCGATCAGCCGGTGTCCCGATGATTGAGTGTTATGTGCCTTATGTCCAAGGCTTGATGCAAAACTACTATCGAGCCGGGGGTCTCACCGGAAGCAGCCTCTCTATCCCTATGGGGTAGAGGTAAGGTTGTCTACATCTTACCCTCCTCAGACCCTACCATAGCTTTGCTATTGGCGGGATATACTGAGTACGATGATGATGATGATGATGATGATGATGATGATGATGATGATGATCTAATTCTAGACTATAACACTTTCAGTTTCTCTTTTTTTAGAGGCTAGCTGAGATAGGAGTCATAAATCAAGTAATAGAAAATAAATGTAAATGTCATAAATAAAAACACAATATATTTTGACATATTTTATAGAATGTACGAGCCATATAAAATGTAAAAAGTGCTGAATGACACTTTGGAAAAAGATCAACAGCTAATTTGATAATAGTGAAAAAGCATTATGAAAAAAATACCAAAGACTGTAGAAGAGTTTCTAGGAAACCATGAAAAAAGCAAACGTGTATATATGTAGCTACTTGAAAACTTCACAAAAACCACTTTTAAACAATAATTTTGTTTAAATTTTTCATTCTTTTTATATTTTTGCCAATATATATATATATATATATATATAAGAAATAAAAAAAATTGATTCGTTGGCAATAGTTTTCGTGTGTGTGTGTGTGTGAAAATGTTCGGTCCAGAACAAAAATTGTGCATACCTTCTCTGGACCAATCGGATGAAGTGCTGAGGTGGAACAAACACACGCTCCATGTCAACAAGAGCAACCACCATCTTCTTTGCATCATTCTTAAAATCCTCTAAGGCAGTTGTGGCAATTGCCACAACCTAATGAAAAACATAACACTCAAACAAATGTTTAGATAAACAAAACCAACCAAAAGTTAAATTGCAAAACATTTTGAAAAATCGAATTTATAATCACCTCTCTTTTGAAATTAGGATATCTTCCAAGTCCAGGTGTCGCATTTGCTGATGCTGAAACTATATCCACAAGCACACAATGAACCTGCATCATTGAAACCAATCAGACAAATGTGCATGCATAGATACATATATATCTATAGTACAGTACATATGTGTAGTAAATAGTAATACCTCATCAACACAGAGACGAGAAGGTTCTTTGGCAAGCTCTAATACACCTTTGATTAAAGACCGAAGTCCTTTTTCTGGAGATATAAGATAAGGTTGGTAACCATCTGCCTCTAGCACAATCTGATAAAAATTCCCATGTCATCATAGAGTAATAGAATATAGATAAAAATAAAGGTTAAAAAAAATCAAAAGGCTTCCATTATTCCATACCCTCTTAACATTATTTATATCAAAATGTCTGTCTAGAGGTAGCTGTTTGATCCTATTAGGAAAGTTTCCCTCAAAACTTGCCACCACTTTCCAACCACTTCCCTGAATATATACACAAAATAGATAATAATAATAATAATAATAACAATAATAATAATATAAAAAAATGCCGTTCAAAAATATACACTTCATGAAGGTCTAACTATAATGTTACGAATTATCACCTCTCCAGTTGTAATGTGTTGAAGAAACTTGTCTTCAAACTCACGACAGAGTTCCAAAGCCAAGGCGCGTGTACCTTCAGAACTGCTAACCATTGATTCTCCCAACCTTACCAACTCATCTTGCACAATCTGAGATTTCCCTTGAAGCCTACAAAAATTTTAGACAATAACAAACTTATATAGACTAAAAAACTTAACCCTGACTTAGCCTCCCTCTAAAATAAATAATCTCCTAAAATAAACTTATCAAATATTAGACTCATACCATAAAAAAAACAATAACAAAATAATAAACTCAATACTAAAAAAAAGTTTTTTTTAGTATTAAAAAAACCAACCATAACCCATTTAACATCCAAACATGCCCTTCACATGTGAACCAACAAGAATTAGGTCCACCTGTTTATTGTTCAGTCGATGCCATGTCAAACAATAAAGACACCTTGTGTTAGTGTGAAGAGAGGAATTTCATGTTCCTTGCTTCTTTAATTACTTGATTGTATTACACTTTAAAATGTGCTAAATTTACAAGCTTGGTTAATATGTATATATACACACGCACACAAACATATGTGTGTGTGTGTATTTAATATACACGCACACACACATATATACATAAATACACACAAATATTGGGAAAGCGAATATGGTGTTATTAGGCATGTAAGTTACATGGTGAAAAAAATTACAAATAGATCTGGAGAAAGATTGACAATAAGTAGCGAATCGATGGGGACAAACTGATATAACATATCTATATAGAATAATTTAATCAAAACGTGTAGTTTTGATAGCTTCATTTCAGAACTTCCAAATAATTGAAGAACTTAGAACTCTTTATCAAACAAGCGTATTTTAAATTTTTTTTATATATTTAACATTATTTAGGGTTGTTTTGTTATTTATTATATGTGATTCTACGATTATGTATGTAAATTGGTTTCTACACATTAGGTTTAACACATATTTGTAACTTGGTTGTTATGCATACGTAAACTTGTGATTCCAAATATGTAATCACAGAATTATTACATATAATACATGATAAACCTACCTAAAACACCCGAAGAATTATCAAATATATTAAACAAGCAAATAAAATGATAGGTTGTAAAAAATTCTTAAAACTGAGAGTACTGTAGAGAACCTAACCCTATACACACCCACACCCACACCCACACCCACACCCACACCCACACATATATGTGTGTGCGCGTGCACATGTGACATAAAAGGGGGTTTCTTTTAATTGCTCCTTGGTTATTTAACTATTTAACAGTTCTCAATTGAAGCTCCATCTACATCTATTTGTGTGTATGTATGTGTGTGTGTGTGTAGATCAGTTGCAACGTGAACACATATAATAATTCAAGCTCGCACCTCGGTAACCATTATTAACCTAGAGGTTAATCGTGTAGTAAAAAAAAACGCAAAAAAGATTAAACATAGCAAAAAAAAGCTCTTACCCTGATAAAAGACTCGGAAGTCTAATCTTCATACGGCTACGAATTTGTTGAGCTAGAGTTTCAACCAAAGCTAATCTACCAAGCTTGTTTTTTGGAGCTCCTGTCAATATAGATTTCAAACTTTCACTTTCAGCCTGCCATGCGGTATCTAATGAGTTATCAGACCCCACACTTCCTGATTGAGCTGAAGCAATGGATACCGATTGACCAATCAGAGCAACCCATGGAATATCAGCTGCACTTCGCGGTCCTTGACCCATAAGAAGTGCTTGACACGCAGAAAGAACTTTGCGATCTGCAGATGCTTGATCAACTTTGCTAATAACACCAATCGTTCGCGTACCTATAATTAAAAAACACAACATATATGCAGCTCAAGCATCCAACTAGTTCATATTAAATGAGATTAGCAGGCCATAGGCATGCAAAAAAACCGACGGAACACGAACAGGGGTATGCTCATGTTCATGCATTTAACTTTAGAACATGCACAATTAATTAAACAAATTTTTTTGTTCATGTTCGTTCGTTAAGAAAACGAACATGTTCGCGTTTGTTCGTTAAATATCTAAACAGTTCACGAAAATGGAAAAGGCGGAAGGCCAAAAGAGGCCTCATATATGAGCTTGTAATTTAAAGTTTGGTTCGAAAATAAAAAAAACAATAACATAATTAAAATACTCACGCACACACATATATGAAATTTTCTATTAAAATTTATACAAACGAACATAAACACACGTTCACAAACGTAATTAAGCAAACGTAACATGCGTCCATGTTCCTTTGTTTAACTAAATATACAAAAACTTCTTTTCTTGTTCGTTCATTTACTAAATAGATAAACTTGGTAAATGATTGTATATTGATTGTATGTTCAATTGAGATACAATATGGTCCTATATATAGATCTATACAAGACATCATTAGGGCCGGCTATTAGTGTCTAGGGATTGGCCCATGTTATACAAGTGATATCGATCAATACTCCCCCTCAAGCTAAGGCCGGGGACCAATTCTTAGCTTGGACTTCAAAAAGAGAAAACGTTCTGATGGTAGTGGCTTTGTGAAAATGTCAGCAATCTGATCATGTGTGGAAATAAACTGAACAAATAACTTCCTTTGAGCAACCTTCTCTCGAACAAAATGAAAGTCTACTTCCACATGCTTTGTTCTGGCATGGAAGACTGGATTGGCAGATAGGTATGTGGCTCCTAGATTATCACACCATAGGATTGGAGCAATCTGCATTGGGACACGTAGTTCTCTCAACAATGTTTCAAGCCAAGTTAATTCAGCAACCGTGTCAGCCAAGGCCTTGTATTCAGATTCCGTGGATGACCGAGATACAGTTTTTTGTTTTCTAGCTGACCATGAGATTAGATTTGACCCAAGATATATTGCATATCCCCCCGTGGATCGACGGTCATCCGGACACCCAGCCCAGTCGGCATCAGAAAATGCAGTTAAATTTTGAGCGTCTGTATAGGCATGTAGAACAGGAGAAGATCTGCTAGAGAGTAAAAGACCATGATCTGCTGTCCCTTGTAGATAGCGTAAGATACGTTTAACAGCGGACCAATGATTTTCAGTGGGGGAATGCATGAACTGACAAACTTTGTTAACCGCAAAGGTGATGTCAGGTCGTGATAGGGTGACATACTGTAATGCCCCAACCATTTGTCTATACTTAACAGGATCATCAAACGGAGAACTGTCACCAAGATGAAGAGAAGCATTGGTGGTGCAAGGTGACGGCACCGGTTTGGATTGTGATAATTTTGCACGTTCCAACAATTCAGTAATGTATTTCCTTTGAGAAAGGATGATATCAGACCCTGATCGGACCACTTCAATGCCCAAAAAATAAGATAGAGAACCCATATCTTGTATAGCAAATGATTGACTAAGACGGTGCACAATGTGATCAATGGCCTGAGTGTTATTGCCTGTCAAAATAATGTCATCAACATATACCAGCATATATAGTATCGTCCCATTTTGTGAATATATAAATAAAGACGGATCGGTTTTAGATCCCTTGAAACCGAGAGCAATCAAGGCAGAAGAGAGACGTTCGAACCATGCTCGAGGTGCCTGTTTGAGACCATACAAGGATTTATGTAATAGACACACGTGATTCGGTTTACCGGGGTCGATGAATCCTTGTGGTTGTTTCAGATAGACTGTTTCTTTTAGATCCCCATGTAAAAATGCATTTTGAACATCAAGTTGTCGGAGAGTCCACCGGTTTGTAACGGCTAAGGAAAGAACAACTCTGATGGTGGTGGGTTTCACCACTGGGCTAAAGGTTTCAGTGTAGTCAATGCCAGCTTGCTGATGGAAACCTTTTGCAACTAGACGCGCCTTGTATCGCTTAACTGCCCCATGTTGATCGCGTTTTACTTTATAAACCCATTTGCAATCAACCACATTAGTGTTTGGAACACGGGGAACCAAAGACCATGTACCATTACGGAGAAGTGCGGAGTATTCATCCGCCATAGCCTTACGCCAGTGAGCCTCTTTATTGGCAACGGCAAAGGAGGTGGGTTCGATGTTAGGTGGACTAGTGGAGGTATGGTATGAGGTGGGATTAAAGAATTGGTTTTGTTTGGGGTTAGGTCTTAGGTTAGCTGGTCGTTGGCGAGGTGGAGTGGGTGGAGTAGGTACGGTGGGAGTGGCAGAAGGATATGTGTTGCTGGTCTGTTGTGATGATTGTGGTTGTTGAGATGGGGTAGAGTAACGGTCGAAGGCAGAGATTGGAGTGGTTTGTGGGGCTGTACGACGAGAATAGGTATTAGTGGGCTGAGTAGTGGTGGTTTGGTCTGGTTGTGAGGATGTATCATTGGTTGTGTGAGAGGTTGGAATTTGGGCTGAAGGTGATGGTATGGTATGGGCCGGTTCTGGTGAGATAGTGGTGGCAGATTCGGGTGGGTCGGTGTGGACTGGTTCTGGTGGAATGGTGCGTGCCGGTTGTGAAGTGGTATGGTCTGCTGGTGTATCAGTTGGCATAGGAAAGGGACCGGTTGGATAAGAGGAAACATAGGGATTGATAGGTGTAGGGGGTGACTGGTCGGTAGAATTAAGTAGAAAAGGGAAGGTGTTTTCATGGAACCGAACATGACGGGCAATGTAAATGCGTTCGGAGACGGGGTCAAAACAACGATAACCATGATGAGAAGTGTTATATCCAAGGAAAACACACGGTGAAGAGCGGAAATCCATTTTATGTGGATTATAAGGACGAAGATATGGAAAGCATTGGCAGCCAAAGACACGAAGGAAGGAGAAATCAGGTGGGTGTTTGAACAAGTGCTCGAAAGGAGATATTGTGGAGTTTGTGCGAGAAGGCATGCGATTTATCAAGTAGACGGCTGTTTCAAAGGCAAAATGCCAAAAACGTTGAGGGACGGAGGCCTGTGACATTAATGTTAGACCAGTTTCAACAACGTGCCGGTGACGTCGCTCAACAATACCGTTCTGTTCGCTAGTATGGGGACAAGAGAGACGATGAGTAATGCCTATTGTGGCAAAGAAAGAAGAGAGATTTCGGAATTCTCCTCCCCAATCAGACTGTACAGTTTTAAGTTTAGTAGAAAATTGTCGTTCAGCCATAGTCACAAATTGTTTAAAAACTGCAAAGACATCAGATTTGCGTTTCAAGGGAAACAACCACATGAATTTGGAGAAATGATCAACACATAATAGAAAATAATTGTGGCCATCAAAGGAAGGTACAGGGGCTGGCCCCCAAACATCACAAAATACTAAATCCAAAACACACGTACTTTTATAATCAGAAGATAATAAATGTAGTTTGGAAGATTTTCCAACTGAACATGGATTACAATGAAAATCAAAAGTCTTAGCAAAAACAGGTAAATGATATTTAGAAAGCATTGTCTTGAATAATTGAGAATGTGGATGTCCCAATCGTTGATGCCAGGTGGTTGTTGAAGCACGAGTTGTGGAAAAAGCAACTTTTGGAATTGGCTGGTTTATTGGAAGTTTAAGAGAGTAGAGTCCACCGTCACTTGGACCCGTGAGGAGGGTAATGTGTGTAGACTTGTCATTCACAGAAAAAAAAGTAGCATGAAATTCAAAATAGACATGATTATCTTCACAGAATTTTTGTACAGAAAGAAGGTTTTTCTTGAGGGCGGGAACATGAAGAATGTTGTTCAGGTAAAAGGTTTTGTTAGGAGAGGAAAATTTTTTTGAACCAATATGTAGAATAGGGAGGGCCGTACCGTTACCAACTTGTAGGTTATCATCACCAAAGTAAGGCTCAGCGGAGTCAAACCCTGACATATCTAAAGCTCCATGGCCATTGGAACCTGTGTCTGGAAGCCAGTTGGTGTAAGCTTGTGAGCGATGGTCTGCATAGTTAGCAGACGGTTGTCGTGACCGGATGGTAGATGGGTCTCTGTTTGGGCATTGAGATGGGACATGTCCTATCCCGCACCTGTTACAAGTTCCATACACAGTATTTTGATTAGATGCCCAACTAAACTGACCTGAGTTTCGAGTTCCCTGGCTGCGATTGTAGTTGTTGATGTTTCGACCACCACGGCCACCACGGGTACCACGGCCGCGTGAGTAATGTGACTGTCCAGCCCTGTTTGTATAAAAGGCTTGAGGTGTGGAGGTTTGTGAGGAACCCGGGGCTGGTTGAAGTTGAAAACCGAGACGGGCAACCATCTGCTGAATGGCCTGAACAGTGTCAGGAGGAGCCGAGGCAGAACTTGCTGCAGTGGCAGCCGTGAAGGCTTGTACAGGGGCAACTTCAGAGGTTGGTTTCCTGATTAGAAACTCATGGTCAGCAAGGAGACTGGGAAGCTCAGAGAACACAGCCCGAAAGTCTCTGGCCAGGAGGCCTTGTTTGACTCCATTATACTCTTCACGAAGACCTGCAACAACTAACATAACAACATCTTTGTCAGGCATTGGATGTCCAATATTCGCAAGGGCATTTGCGTATTCTTGTGCCCGAGCGAGATATGCAGCAGAGGTTTCATCCCCTTTCATTTGAATTTTCAGTAGCTGCGTTTTCAGTGTGAATTCTCTTGAAGAAGTATGGGGGGCATAAGCACGTTCAAGAGTAAGCCACACATCACGGGAAGTATCACCTTGAACATGCTGAAAAGAAGCTTCTGAGATGGTTGAGGTGAGTATCATGAGGATGTGGGCATCATTAGATAACCAAGCTGTGTGGTTGGGATTAGGGATGGGAACAACAGCAGCAACATCCTTGTCTGATGTTCCCTGTGATGATGAAATTGTGGATGGAGGGCAGGGAATACTCCCATCAATATAACCGAAGAGTCCATTGGTAACAAGAAACGGCTTGATCATAGCCTTCCAATGTCCATAGTTTGTAGGAGACAAAGTGAAGGCAAACTTGTGAGAGTTGTGTGAGGTTTTCTCGGTAGTAGAGAAGGCTGCGAGGAAGGCCATTGTGTAGCCGAAAAGAAGGGATCAAGGCTTGGAAAAAGAAGAAATTGGCGGCTGATGAACAGTGTCGATGAACAGTGACGATGAACAGTGTCACGGCTAGGGTTAGGTTGCAGGCAATTGTAATTGCTGGAAGGTGGCGGCTGATTAGGGTTAGGCTCTGATACCAAGATAAACTTGGTAAATGATTGTATATTGATTGTATGTTCAATTGAGATACAATATGGTCCTATATATAGATCTATACAAGACATCATTAGGGCCGGCTATTAGTGTCTAGGGATTGGCCCATGTTATACAAGTGATATCGATCAATATAAATAAACGAACTTCCCGCCGTACGACTCAATGAATGTTCGGTTAACAGCCCTAGTGGGCCAAGAATCAGGATCAAGAGTGAACGCACATTCTCCATCGTATTCTTTTGCAATTCTGAGAGCTTTAGCAGAGGAAACTTCTGGAGCCTGAGCAGCAGGTATTATAACCAACAAAATTGCATCGTTGTATTGAGCATATTCACTCTGCAAGAAATACTGGGTTGTTAGATCTCCTTTAAGAGAAAGTATTACAAAATAAAGCATGTTTATAAACTATATATATATTTTTAAATATGAAATGAAGACAAGTTGACAGTAACACACCAATGAATCATCAAGATTTCCTTTCTCGACTCCAGGAAGGTCAATCAATTTCAAAGGAGGAGCTACAAAAGAGTAAGATTTATTTAGGAAGATAAAACACATGAGAAAAAAATAAGAAACAAATGCATAACAATGTTACAGTAAGTATCAGAGCCAACATAAGTTTCAAGGAAAGAGCTTATTCAAACTAACCTGTACTCGTTTTCAGCTTCAAATATATTTCATCGCGGCTCTTGCTCGGTATTTTACTAAGTCTATCCTGTAAAGAACGACGAAGAGCACCTATGATTGAATAAAATGAAAGAATTGAAAGTGTCATTAGATTGCCAGCTTATAAAATATAAAGTGTGAAACTCCACCAACAGTCTTCAAGTAAGATAAGAGGGTGTGATAGAGGTCTCACTAGCAGACACTGATTGAGATTTACTATCAATCTGCAGCACAATTGTTTTGTTGCTTAAGTTTTCATCCCTGTTTAAGTCGATGCATATAGGCGCACGTGTGGTACCACCTTCACCGGTTGGCTGTACAGATGTAGACATTAGATACGGGTAGATTGTTGCCAATTTGGCATGCTATGCACTAAATCACGACAAATGCAGATGTCTAAAAGGGAATATTAATGAGAATAATGAAATTGTTACCAAAGCAGGATGTCCGATTAAACTGTTCAAAACTGCTGATTTGCCTGCGCCCTGAGCAATTTTAAACATCAGGGTTTTCTGTTTGTAAGTTATATAAATTTACAGATGAGCGGTATTCAATCAGAAGTAGAGGAAGTTAATGTTAAGAAAATGAGATGATCCACAGCGTATAAGAGAATTAGTAGATCAATTAAAGAAGCAGAGTAGGTGGATTGAATGATAGACAATAAACAACCAGTACTTACAGTGTTTCCAAGCGCAACAACGTTTAGAAAAGTGGATGATGATTTGCCGTCAACAGCATCTTCGTCGTTAAGCAAAGCCGCCGCCTGGCGCATGGAATCGGAGAGCTGAACCAGTTCTTCGATGGCTTCCATTTACTTTATGATCTATGAGATGGATTTGTGAAAGAAACCCTAGATAGATCGATATTTGAGACTTTAGGTTTCGATTTCGAAAAACAAATAAAATGAAAGGTTTTCAAGTTTGAATTGGTTTGGTTGTTTTGTGTTGTATGTAAAGATGAGTAAGAGAGGAAGATCTGCTCCTCCTAGTTTCAGTTTTTCTACTTTTCACACTAAACATTTTCATTAATGCTTTCATTTTCTCTACCTCTTCTAATAATAGTAACATTTAAAGTTAACCATTTTTAAAGAGATCAAGATTGAAGTTATCATGGGTGATATTAACACTTTTAACTTTTTTTCTAGCTTAGAAATATATCGAATATAGGCGCCTTACTTTGAACATTGAATTTACTCATAAACGCAGCTCTAAATATCATAGTAAATTAAAACTTTTCGTGAAATATAAAAATATCAAACATTAATTACAAAATATTAAAATCTTATCTTTAAACTTTCAAATTATGTTAACATAAAACATCATAACTTTTCTTCACTAGATACCAGTCAGCTCAGTCCATGCCATGTGTCCCCCTCAAGCCAGCTCCATCATCCTATTTGCATTCGTGCATACTAAAAGTCAGCTACGCTGAGTGAGTTCTAGTTAATCAGGCAAACTACATTACATTCATATATATTTATATGTATCCGTAAATACATATTAGATACTTAACCTGCTTATTTCATTCATACGTACACATATACATGCATTCATACTTCTATATTCTCATACTTTCATTCTTGCATACTTCCATACTTTCTTGTTTAGCTTACTTATACATACATAATTATCTTTACGTAATAAAGAGTCTTTCACCCTACAACCTCACAGATAGTATTATGGTCTGGTCCCTAAATTCGCAGATATTATTAGGATACGTTCCCCACATTCGGAGATATTATTAGGGTCTGTCCCCTACATTCACAAATATTATTAGGGCATGTTTCCATAATTAGCAGATATTATTAGGGTCCGCCCCCTACATTCACAGATATTATTAGGGTATGGCCCCAACATTCGCAAATAATATTAGGGTATCTTCACTACATTCGCAGATATTATTAGGGTATGTTCCCTTCTTAACCATACAACCATACATACATTTCTTGATATATATATATATATATACATACTCTTAACATTTTATATATCATTCATATATAAATCGTATGTCATTAAAGCATTCACATATCATACACTTACCACTCAAGGTAAGTGTACTAACTAATCACATCGAGTATGCACACAGTCCCGAAAACATAACAAGGAAATGGGGCTAGAAACTCACCTGAGTCCTGCTTCTTTCGAAATTGATTGTAACACATTTCTTCAGTTGAGGACGGCTAACTGTGTCACAAGGCACATTAGTTTAACTACTACTCTCGTGCTCTTACGTATCTATTCTAGCCTCGGTCTTTCTTTCTAGGCTTTTATCACTTTTAAACATCACCTTTAGTTATTAATTAATTATTTATTCTTGTCTTACATGTCGCATAAGTTCTTGGCGCACAAGTCATTTCCACGTATAAGTCAGCGCATAAGATATTACGTGTAAGTTATTTCTCAATGTATAAGGTAGGCTAGCGTATAAGTCATGGCGGCGTATACGTCATGTTGGCGCATAAGTCTTGGGACATATGTGTTATACGTCCGCATAAGTTATGCGCTCGCATAACTTATGCGCCCTATGTAACTTATACTCCCATACTTATACACTTCATACATATATGTGGTCACACATATGCGCTCCCAGAACTTATACGTGATACATACATATGCTTGGTTCATACATATGCGCTCCTCAAACATATACGTCCTTACTACATATGCGCCTCTAATCATATACTATCATAGATACATGTACGTACATGTACACATACGCGCTGGTATACATATGCGCCCCCAAACATATGCGCCCGTATAACTTATATGACGCATATGTTCAGATCTAATTATCCTTAATGTGTTTTTCGGGTTTTTCTTCCATTCCGGCGCCGTCAGTCGCCATTAACCACTATGGTTGGCCGGATTTTGATCGTTTATAACCCAGGTAGCTTCAGGTGGTCCAGATCCAAGCTAAGGATCCTTAAGCTCATTTTTAATTGATTAAACTCCCGATTAAAGCTAGATCTAAATTTAAACGGCTCATTCGGCATCACTGGGCTGTGGTGTCGGGTTCTATAATGTTGGGTCAGCCGGGATAAATGATTTCTACTAAGTTTCATGCAAAATTGACTTCGTTTAACCATTCTTTTCACGAATCGAACACTACTCGTTTTACCCGAAACGAACCAACTAACTCATTTACTCGCAAGTTCATTACTTTATCAATAATTGTGGCCTGTTCTATCATCCTATCAATTTTCATGCAAATCCGTACACGAAAAGTAAATCTTTTTAACAAAAACATACATTTGAGGTTTATGTTCGAAATCACTCGAATTGACCAAAAACGTATCAAACGAACTCAGGATTGAGTGATTCAAGCGGCCATGGAACCGTATCGCCCTGATCTTCAAACCTATCAGCTCACCGTCGCCAAAAATCGCTGCTACACTCGCCGAAAAAGCTGAAAAATTTCCGGAAAATTCCATTTTTAGCTGTTACGGTTTTTCTGATAACAACCGGACTTCCCGACCTCTGATCGAAGACTTGATCGATGGGAATCATCATTTATAATCCATGAACACTCAGTTAAAAGTTGAGACCGATACGACGGTTATATCTTTGGGAATCGTCGTGTCTTTGAGGGTTATTTTCTCAAAAACTGGAATTTGTTAAAGAATGTGTTTGGAGGCTAAGATGATTATAAATGAGATGTTGGCTACATTTATAAGAAGAGGGTAGAGTTTCATGTTTAACTTTTCATCTAATGACACTTATTCCCCTCCTACTTTAGATAATTACATTTATCTTCTTTAATTTAATTAAACACAATTCCTTAAATACCGACGAAACTTGGGATGTTATAAGTCTCCCCACCTTATAAGAAGTTTCGTCCTCGAAACCTTCTTAGTCCTTGTAAAAGGAATACTTTCTGTATTCACATCCTTTTTTTAGCTTCCTAAACTACTGGTTTATCCTTTGTCTTACAATCATCGAGCGAGGTTAATTAGTTTTAGATGTCTTAGGTAGCTTGTCCATGAAGTTCTCGATGATACGCTTTCTTGTATAGACTTATCAAGTCCCTATCATTTCCTTAAGCATGATTTTCTTTCTTGTCCTTCAAACAGAAACATTACACTTACCGTCACAACACTTAGCACTGAATGACCTTTTGTCCAATTATAACTTTTAGCAAATACACTGATTTACCAATGCTTTCAGACCCGGCCCGGACATCGACCCAGATGCCTTACTGGGTCAAAGGTCGAACCGACCCGGGAGGGCGGACCGGTGTTTGACCCGGATGACGTCATAAATAATATATTTGCATTTTTATATAGAATAGAGTTAATATTGATGGACTATTTCAGTTTTATTGAAACTTTAAGGGTCAAATACGTCATAAATAACCCCTAAGTGTTTGAATACTGTTTCACTTACCAAATTTATTGAAATTCTTTTTACATCCACACATATGGAATGCATACCAAATTCCAAAATAAAACTAACTCAACGTTCTTTCTCTTTGGATTGTTCTTCCTTAACCCTAAAATGACATCTTCTACATCTCAAAGTTTTTAACAGCCGTTGTCACAAAAATCCCGCCGGCCGTCGCTGCTCGTATGACCACCGCCGCTCACATCCACCATTGTTCACCATCACTGATGATAATAGCAATCTTAGATCTGCCATTATTATAGCTTGCAATATCTTTCTTTTCTTTTTATTTTGTTCTCAATTCATAGATCTGGGCATCTTCTATTGCCATTAAGATCGATGATTGGGTTTTAAGACCATGATATGAAGCTACGATTTAGGCTTTGAGTTTTGATTGTTTTGATTTTTTGTAATTAAAAACTTTTAAAAATAGTTAAAAATATGCTTTTGGCAGTTCATCCGACGGTTCACCCGGTCCGGTCTAACTGCCACCCGTCAAAACCGGCCGGTTTTTTAAAACGGGTTAATCACTGCAGCCTGGACCTTTGTGCTTACCGGGTCCCGGTCCGACCGGCCGGTCCGGGCCGAGTTTCAAAACACTGTGATTTACAATACACCATATTAATTCTCAAAAGGAAACCTTTCCAGTTTCTCCTTAAGGATTACTTCTTGAATCCCTTTGTCTATTTTTTAAGATAGAACACTTCTTGCAATTCTTGAGCACATCATTGCATAACTTGTCGGAGAACTCCTTAAGTCACCATTCAAACCTTCTTTCATTCTCAGATCTGCATCAACACGTAGGGTTCATGAGTTATAACTGTCTAAGGTAGCTTGACCATGAGGATACATCTTCCTTTTCTTGCTTAATAAAGTCTCGCATTGTCCCAATGAATCCGTTGTTGTCTGCTGTTGCATATTAGCTTGACCATGAAGTCCATGAGGATACATCTTCTTTTTCTTGACTAATAAAGTCTTGCCTTGTCCTATGAATCCATTGTTGTCTGCTGCTGCATATCAGGCTGCCTGATATATCATAACTATTTATCTTAACCGATTTCCTTTCCGGTCTTGT
Organism: Bidens hawaiensis; assembly: GCF_021521415.1. Lineage (NCBI taxonomy): Eukaryota > Viridiplantae > Streptophyta > Magnoliopsida > Asterales > Asteraceae > Bidens > Bidens hawaiensis. The sequence continues at coordinate 122,504 of NW_027496701.1, forward strand.
CTTGACCTTCATATGGACATTTATAATACCATTATATCTTTATCGTTCTAGAGGACTTCCCGTCCATGATCACATGATTATCAGTTACACACTAATCATTCGTGTTAAGACTTAATTTCAATAACATAAGTATAAGCCATCTCAATACCTTCCTTGCATGTCTTTCCAGCTTTTGTCCTTGGTTTCTTACATCCTCTTGCTGCGTTATTGTCGGTTTCACCTTCGTAACACTTGCGGTTGTTCTTCTCTGTGTAGGCAAAGTATCATGTCCTTCCACAACATTCACATACCATGAACTCAACTTCACTTGACTTCTACTTAAGGGTTTCGCTTTCATTGGTATCTGCTTTCATTGTAACCGGCATCTTTCCTTTCGAAGTCTCGATGTAAACCGAGTATCTAGACTTATGAGCTTTATCTAGGATTTGGCCTCGAATATCTCCATGACGTGGAATCCTCAAGCGACCAAATCTGATTTTCACATCATAAGCATTATCTTCCAAATCTTGGTGTAACGGAAATTCATTCCTTTTTCATCTTGCTCTCATCCTTTATAACTTCTAACTGTGCCTCGCGTATCTTGCTCATGAAATCCGAAGTGGTAACTACTTTATACGACCTAATTGTTGTGATAACTTCTTCACCTTCACGTCTGATTGCATCAGCAACCATATTATCCTCACCAGGATAATATTTGATTTCACACTCATAATCCATTATCAACCTTAACCATCTTCTTGTCTCATATTCCGTTCTTTCTGCTTGAAGAGATATCCAAACTCTTATGACATGTATCAATGGTACACCTTGAAAACCTAGCATATAATTACTTTTTCTTCAGCGTTTCCAACAACTCTCTCAAGTAGGCCTGTTCACGAGCCGAGCCGAGTCCGAGCCAAGGCAAGCTCAAGCTCGAGCTCGATATTCATTCGAGCTGGCTCGGCTCAGGCTCGAACTCTTAATCGAGCTAAAAATATGAGCTCAAGCTCAGCTCGGTTTTAAATCGAGCCGACTTGGCTCGGCTTGATTTGGCTCGAGTTTACTTATGAGCGGCGGCCGATGGCAGAGAATGAGCGGCGGCCGATGGCGGAGGTGAATATGAGAGGCTGCCGGCGGCGAAGTGAATATGAGCGGCTAGAGTTAGGGTGGAAAATGGAACGTATACTGATTATTGAGTGTGCGAACTATGAAGTCACATCTCTCAGTTAGTAAGTATATGGAATTATGAATATGGATTATGGAGTGAGAAAGGAAATTAGGGTGGATTAAAGGAAAGCTCGTGTGTTAAAATAATTGGGCTTAATAATTATATGCATGTATGTATATATATATATATATATAATAAATTAAAATAAAATAGTTCGAGCCAATCGAGTGAGCTCGAGTCTAGCCGGGGCTAGCTCAGGCTCGACTCTTTTAGAAATCGAGTCGAGCTAGGCTTGGCTCGTTTACAATCGAGCCGATTTCGAGCGAGCTTTTTCCAAGCTTTTTTCGAGCGAGCTTCGAGCCCTGAGCTTTTTAAATAGCTCTACTCTCAAGTGTTCAGCATGGTTGGGCTTATCCCTGGAATATGTGACAATCGTCAATTTCAGGTTAACCTCGTTAATTCAAACTTTAAGATCGTTGAATCTATAACGCATACTTCATTACATTTAAACTAGGGTTTAAATGACGCTTAACACTTACTACATGTGTAGTAGTCTTTCGGGATTTGCACCGAAACGCAAACGATTGAGGAATAAACGAAGCACACTAAAACACTAATGATGTGATAACTATGTGTTAGGATTATGTGTTATATTATTGTCATGATTATGTGCAAGTTAGGATAGAATGTTCTAGAAAAACAACACTTGAAAGTAGAAGGACTAGAGTGTAACTTGTTTGTTTATAAATATATCACTAATAAACAAACCCTAACCTATTATTCTAAACCTACAACACCACCGATCGGCTCTCTCTCCCTCTCTTGACCCACGGCTGCCGTCCACCATCACACACATATACACATCAAATCAAGATATTAATCCAAGAACTAGGTGCTAGGAAGGTATACTTGATCATCTCTTACCTCTTTGTTGTTTAATTTTGATGTTTGATGGGTTGTGTGAAAACCCTAAATCGGCCGATCTTGTATGTATGTGATTGTTATGATTCTTGTTAGTTGGATAATAGATTGATAACTAGATTGATATTGATACATGATTGATTGTTGTTCTTGATTTGAATTAAAACACAAACCCTAATCTTGTATGTATGGTGTGATTGATATGCATGGATAGTAGTTATAGTGTCTAGAGGGTTATATGGATGCATGATAGTTCATAGATTGTTATTATGATGAGTTTTGATGTGAACAGATTCTGGACAGAACGTATATACGATGTTTAACTGACTGTAACGAAGTGTAAACGTGAAAATTGATTGAGATTGTGGGTACTGCAGTAAACTAGGTTGAGTCTAGTTTCTATGAAGTATAAATTCGTAATTTTTGGATAAGTGGAAGTATACTTTTATGATTTTACAAAAACGTGATGCAAAGCTGAGCTGTTAGACCTGCTGTTAGGTTATGTTGTAAATGTTATATCTCATGAACTACGAGACCAATTGGGTTGGTTCCACTTCTGGAGGTTGACTCACTGAGTTAGGAACCAAACCCAAGTGGTCTTGCATTTATTGGATTTTTCGTTTAACGGGAATTGCAAATAACATTCTGATGTGCATGAATCTGACTGATATAAGTTAGCTGTAATGTTTTGATCATTATGAACAATCTATATGGAATAAAAATAAGATAAAAGATGTTCTGGAAACCTAAGATATGTATGCTCCTGTGGTAATTTTTGGTAAATTAATTGAGACGTTATAATCGGTAAACTAGTGCAATCTTTCAAGTAGAAATTCTGTCATAACGAAACTAGCTGCTGAGTTGTATAGGAATGCATGAAATATGATAGTTTTTATATAATTGTTGTATTTTGACCAAAATACCCTTGCGGGGAATAGTTGCTAGTTGATTGCCATGAATTGACCAAATTGCCCTTATGGGGAATAATGGTTAGTTAGTCTTTGTTTGTTGACCAAAATGCCCCTACGGGAATAATTGCTAATAAGTATGTTATTAATACGTGACACGAAAGTAATTGCTCACTCATGTATCGTATCACAATTTTACTTGTTTAAGTCACACACGATTCACAAACGAAACACGAAACATGTTACGTGCATAGGTATTATGTGCCGAGTCTAGAGACTCGTTAAACATTCCGATACTTAGAAAATCTCTTTGTTATTTTAGAACGCTAGAGAGTTTTCTACGACGCGCATCACTCGGTGATCTAGATCGGATATTCTTCGCAAACAGTGAGTTCACTTACCCCACTCTTAAACTGTTTTCAAACGTTTTTCACTTGGGGGAGATAACATACTCCGATAAACATATTTTCTGAGATAAACGCATATGAAAGATTTTGTTATAAATTATATATCACTTGTAAAGGCTAAGCGGCATACGTAACATTTGAAGTCCCACACATCGGACCGGTTAATATTTGGAATAGCGAGTCACTTTTGGGTAGTACTACTGGGTTTGACAAACCCCACCCGACGCTAAGCTCAACTGGAGGTTGAGTGGGTGTAAATTTTGGCTAACACTTACCATGGTCTGGAGGACCTGGTGACGGGCACTTGATAAACAGTCAGCTTCGGTCGCGAACCACTTAGCGATACTTGTTGTATAGATTAGCTACCTATCGATATATAATTTGACATAACACTATCTGGTAATGCAAAACACTTAAACGCTGTAACGTGGTTACACACTTAAACGCTGTAACATGGTTACACACTCAAACGCTGTAACATGGTTACACACTCAAACGCTGTAACATGGTTACACACTCAAACGCTGTAACGTGGTTACACACTCAAACGTCGTAACGGGGTTACGCAACATTTAAACGTCGTAACGAGGTTACGCAAAACGCTAAACGATTTATTTTATTTTACTTGTGAACTCACCAACCTTGTGTTGACACTTTTAGTATGTTATTCTCAGGTAGCCGAGGCGGGCGCGCGGTTTAGGAGCATGCATTAATGAAAACACTTTTATTCTGCAAACTTAATTTTAACAGTTACATTTGGTTTTAAGTCGTCCTGCGTGACGCAACTTTTGAATTAAGGTTTTACGCTTCCGCACTTACTTTCATTTAAACGTTTTTCTTTGGTTTGGTTATAACTAATGATTCCGATCCTGCCAGTTCACACCCTCTGACGGTAAAACTCCGTTAGTGGATTTTGAGGGTGTGACAGATTGGTATCAGAGCCATTGGTTATAGCGAACTAGAAGCTGCATGCATACTAGACTATAACCGCGACGACCCATTAGTTATAATGATACGCACTGCATAGGTTTGTGTAGTCTTGAAATCTTATTTCCTTATCTCCTTCACTCATACGCGCGCATATACCCGGCTTACCTGTAGGAATGTCGACGCCACCCTCATCATCATCCGATTCGATGACGCATGCTCACGGGAAGGAACCGCAGTTACCTACTGCCTCGCCACCCCGTGTAGTCCCGGAACTCGAAGCTCCTGCACCAAAGAGGTACCGCCTATCCGGAGGCTTGTATGACAACAACGTTAGCTGGGAATGGTACCCCAACATGATCAGACGTATGGTCTACCGTGAACAAGTTCCCCCATTGCCTCACCCGAACCACCCTGCTTACCCTAACACCCTACCACCCATAACCAAACCTGTGGAGCGAGTTCTCGCAGCTGTCGTTTCTTGTTTGGAGCGTGATGTGGGTTACATGCGCTACACGAGAGAGAATGTTTCCAGACTGTTTAAAGACGGAACCGAGACTCAGGAGGAGATTGCCCGCATGGCAGCGGCAATGAAAGAAATGCAAGAGACTAGTAAGCAACAAACGAAGGTTATGATGAAGATGCAAGCCGAGATGATAGACTTGCATGAGCAACTCCAAGAAGCAAGGACCCGAACCGAAATAGCACTCGAGCGTTGCGATGACCTACAAATGCAACTTGCTCAGAACGCAGCAGAACCTGAGGCCGAGCCCGAGGCAGAGCCTGAAGTAGAACCTGAAGAAGATCCCGAAGAGGAGCCTGAGGAGGATCCCGAGGAAGATCCCGAGGAGGAACCCGAAGGAGAACCGGAGGAAGAACCGGTTGAGCCAGAGGCACACTCAGAGGTGTCCCCAGACGATGTGCAGATGTGCAAATTCTTGGATTGGAACTGGCTAACGCGATGAACTGGGAGGAGTTCAAGAACATGATGCGAGAGGAGTACTGTCCGAGAGAAGAGATTTCGAAGTTAGAGTCAGAATTTTGGTCGCTGAAGATGGTGGGCTCAGAAATTGAAGCCTACACTACTCGTTCTCACGAGTTGGCTGTGATGTGTCCGCGGATGGTGGATCCGCCGAGTAAGAGGATTGAAATGTACATTGAAGGGTTAGCACCGCAGATTCAGGGCATGGTGACGTCTTCCAGACCAGCCACGATCCAACAAGCGATCCGTTTAGCTCACAAACTGACGGATCAGGCTGTGACCCAAGGTGCGTTACCACCTAGGGGTTCGACCACTAAAGCCCGTGACAACCCGAGTAATGACCACGTCAGCAACAGTAACAGCAACAGCAACCCGAACAGCGGGAAGAGAAAGTTTTACAACACCAGATCTTCATCCTCGAACCTTCCACCGCAACAACACTACCGTAAGCCCGAGTTCACTCGGAGTTTCAACACTCAGAATCACAACAACAACAACAATGACGGTAGCGGGCAGGTTTCGAGCGGATATGCTGGGAAATATCCAAAGTGCAACAGGTGCAACTTTCATCATGTTGGCCAGTGTGACCGTGTCAAGTGTCAAAGATGCGGAAAGATAGGTCACCAAGCGAAGGAATGTAGAGTTGACCTTGCGGCGAAGGGTGCTCCTAAGCCACCGATGACGACTAAGGGATGTTTTGAATGCGGACAGGAAGGTCATTTCCGGAAGGATTGCCCCAAGCTGAAACAGAATGACAATAATGGGGGTAATGGAAGTGGCAGTAACGGTGGAGGAAATGGCAAAGGAAGAGCGTTTGTGATTGGATCGGGTCAAGCCCGCAGAGATCCGCATGTGGTGTCTGGTAAGTTCCCTGTAAACGATTGTTTTGCTTCTGTTTTGTTTGACACTGGAGCTGATAGGAGTTTTGTGTCAAAGGCCTTTAGCCAACTTTTAAACCTTACTCCAACCCCGTTAGACGCTAAGTTTCCTGTTGAATTAGCTAACGGTAAAACTGTAATAACAACTCATATACTTGCGGGATGTAAGTTGAAACTGTCAGGTCATGTCTTTGACATCGACCTTATTCCTTTTACGCTTAGTAGTTTCGATGTCGTTGTCGGCATGGACTGGTTATCCGAGAACCGAGCGGAGATTATATGCCATGATAAGATAGTCCATATTACCACCCCTTCTGGCGAGATCATTTCGGTCCGAGGCGAGAGAAGCGGCATGACCACCAGCGTTATTACCCTTTTGAAGGCACAGAAGTATTTACGAAAGGTCATCCGGCAATTTTGGCGCAGATTGTTGAGAAACCCGCGGAGGAGAAACGAATTGAAGACATACCGGTTGTGCGAGACTTCCCGGAAGTTTTCCCGGAGGATTTACCTGGACTCCCTCCTATTCGTCAAGTCGAATTTCAGATCGAGTTGACACCCGGTGCAGCACCCATAGCACGAGCCCCGTATCGGCTCGCACCGGCGGAACTTCAGGAGTTGTCCACCCAGTTGCAAGATTTGTTGGATAAAGGTTTTATCCGACCTAGCTCATCGCCATGGGGAGCCCCTGTCTTGTTTGTCCTAAAGAAAGACGGGACTTTCCGAATGTGCATCGACTACCGGGAGTTGAACAAGATGACGGTCAAGAACCGTTATCCTTTACCCCGAATTGATGATTTGTTTGACCAGCTTCAGGGATCGAGTTACTACTCGAAGATCGATCTACGATCCGGTTATCACCAGGTGAGAGTGCGCGAAGAAGATATTTCAAAGACGGCTTTCAGAACACGGTATGGTCACTACGAGTTTTCAGTTATGCCTTTTGGCCTAACCAACGCACCAGCCGTATTTATGGATCTCATGAATCGAGTATGCAAGGCGTACCTCAACAAGTTTGTGATTGTTTTCATTGATGATATTCTCGTCTACTCCAAGAACGAGACTGACCACGAAGAGCACTTAAGGATAATTCTGGAACTACTGAAGAAGGAACAACTGTATGCTAAACTCTCGAAATGTGAATTCTGGCTTCGCGAGGTTCACTTTTTAGGACATGTGATCAACGAGAATGGTATCCATGTCGATCCCGGTAAGGTAGAGGCCATCAAAAATTGGGAAGCACCTAAGACTCCGACTGAGGTGCGACAATTCCTAGGACTGGCCGGCTACTATCGGCGTTTCATCGAGGGATTTTCAAAGATTGCTCAACCCCTCACTGCTTTGACTCACAAGGGCACTAAGTACAACTGGGGTGACGCGCAAGAATCCGCTTTTCAACTGTTGAAAACCAAGCTTTGTAGCGCCCCTATTTTAGCTCTCCCCGAGGGAACGGAAAACTTTGAGGTACACTGTGACGCATCTATACAAGGTCTCGGTTGTGTGCTGATGCAACTCGAGAAGGTTATAGCCTACGCCTCTAGATTACGGGTTCACGAGAAGAACTACACGACCCACGATTTGGAACTCGGAGCTGTAGTGTTTGCTCTTAAGATATGGAGGCATTACTTGTACGGTACCAAGTTTACCATTTACACCGACCACAAGAGTCTCCAACATATCTACGATCAGAAGGAGCTGAACATGCGACAGCGTCGTTGGGTCGAGCTGCTTAAAGATTACGATTGTGCCATCAAGTACCACCCTGGCAAGGCCAATGTGGTGGCCGACGCCCTCAGCAGAAAAGAAACAGATAAACCTAGACGGGTGAGAGCATTGCAACTTACGATTCATGCCAGCTTACCCGATCAGATTCGCGATGCGCAACTGGAAGCGTTGAAAGATGATAATCTTCCATCGGAACTCATGCGGGGCATGAGCAAGCAACTTGAAACCAGATCGGACGGGGTCCGATATTTTGAGAACCGGATTTGGGTTCCACGATACGGAGAATTGAGAACTCTAGTGATGGACGAAGCTCACAAGTCCCGATATTCTATCCACCCTGGCTCAGATAAAATGTATCATGATTTAAAGGAACTTTACTGGTGGCCGAACATGAAAGCCGACATTGCCACCTACGTGAGCAAATGCTTGACTTGTGCCAGAGTCAAGATAGAATACCAGAAACCATCTGGTCTACTGCAACAACCGGAACTCCCAATGTGGAAATGGGAACACATCTCAATGGACTTTATTACGGGTTTGCCTAAAACACCGACGGGATGCGATACCATCTGGGTGATCGTTGACCGGTTGACTAAATCGGCGCACTTCCTAGCGATTAAGGAAACAGACAAAATGGAAAGACTGACTCGTGTCTACATGAAGGAAGTAGTGTCGAGACACGGAGTGCCTGTCTCGATCATTTCCGATCGAGATTCTCGTTTTACCTCACACTTTTGGAAGTCGCTGCAAAGCGCACTGGGCACACGTCTCGATATGAGTACCGCATACCATCCTCAGACGGATGGGCAAAGTGAACGGACTATTCAGACCCTGGAGGATATGTTGCGTGCATGCGTCTTAGATTTCGGAAAAAGTTGGGAACCCCACTTACCCTTGGTAGAGTTTTCGTATAATAACAGCTACCACGCAAGTATTAAGGTAGCGCCGTTTGAAGCGCTGTACGGACGGAAGTGTCGATCACCACTCTGCTGGGCAGAGGTGGGTGATAGCCAAATCACTGGTCCGGAACTGGTACTCGAAACCTCGGAAAAGATTGTTCAAATCCGAAATCGCATGGAAGCAGCACGAGATCGCCAAAAGAGTTACGCCGACAAGCGCCGAAAACCTCTCGAATTTCAAGTAAACGATCGAGTGTTACTCAAAGTCTCACCTTGGAAAGGTGTGGTTCGCTTTGGAAAGCGAAACAAACTCAACCCACGGTATGTTGGTCCGTACCGGATAACTGAGCGCATTGGCCCGGTGGCGTACCGACTGGAACTACCAACAGAACTCAGTGGCGTACACGATGTATTCCACGTATCAAATTTGTAGAAATGCCTATCTGATGAATCCCATGTAGTCCCTTTGGAGGAACTACAAGTTGATGAACAGTTACGTTTCATTGAAGAACCAGTCGAGGTTTTGGATTGGGAAACCAAAACGCTCAAACACAGCAAAATTCCAATCGTTAAGGTTCGTTGGAACTCGAGACGTGGACCGGAGTTCACGTGGGAACGCGAGGATCAAATGATGAAAAAGTATCCTCACCTTTTTGAAGGGCTGACCAAACACAGAAAACCGCGAAACCCGGCAAACCGTCAAACATCACCGGAGGTATGAACTAAATTTCGGGACGAAATTTCTTACTACTAGGGGATGATATGACAAACTGAAAATCCTTCTTACTTTTTCAGGCTCTCATCACGACTTGACTCAAATTTTCGGGACGAAAATTCTTTAACATGGGAATGATGTGACAATCGTCAATTTCAGGTTAACCTCGTTAATTCAAACTTTAAGATCGTTGAATCTATAACGCATACTTCATTACATTTAAACTAGGGTTTAAATGACGCTTAACACTTACTACATGTGTAGTAGTCTTTCGGGATTTGCACCGAAACGCAAACGATTGAGGAATAAACGAAGCACACTAAAACACTAATGATGTGATAACTATGTGTTAGGATTATGTGTTATATTATTGTCATGATTATGTGCAAGTTAGGATAGAATGTTCTAGAAAAACAACACTTGAAAGTAGAAGGACTAGAGTGTAACTTGTTTGTTTATAAATATATCACTAATAAACAAACCCTAACCTATTATTCTAAACCTACAACACCACCGATCGGCTCTCTCTCCCTCTCTTGACCCACGGCTGCCGTCCACCATCACACACATATACACATCAAATCAAGATATTAATCCAAGAACTAGGTGCTAGGAAGGTATACTTGATCATCTCTTACCTCTTTGTTGTTTAATTTTGATGTTTGATGGGTTGTGTGAAAACCCTAAATCGGCCGATCTTGTATGTATGTGATTGTTATGATTGTTGTTAGTTGGATAATAGATTGATAACTAGATTGATATTGATACATGATTGATTGTTCTTGATTTGAATTAAAACACAAACCCTAATCTTGTATGTATGGTGTGATTGATATGCATGGATAGTAGTTATAGTGTCTAGAGGGTTATATGGATGCATGATAGTTCATAGATTGTTATTATGATGAGTTTTGATGTGAACAGATTCTGGACAGAACGTATATACGATGTTTAACTGACTGTAACGAAGTGTAAACGTGAAAATTGATTGAGATTGTGGGTACTGCAGTAAACTAGGTTGAGTCTAGTTTCTATGAAGTATAAATTCGTAATTTTTGGATAAGTGGAAGTATACTTTTATGATTTTACAAAAACGTGATGCAAAGCTGAGCTGTTAGACCTGCTGTTAGGTTATGTTGTAAATGTTATATCTCATGAACTACGAGACCAATTGGGTTGGTTCCACTTCTGGAGGTTGACTCACTGAGTTAGGAACCAAACCCAAGTGGTCTTGCATTTATTGGATTTTTCGTTTAACGGGAATTGCAAATAACATTCTGATGTGCATGAATCTGACTGATATAAGTTAGCTGTAATGTTTTGATCATTATGAACAATCTATATGGAATAAAAATAAGATAAAAGATGTTCTGGAAACCTAAGATATGTATGCTCCTGTGGTAATTTTTGGTAAATTAATTGAGACGTTATAATCGGTAAACTAGTGCAATCTTTCAAGTAGAAATTCTGTCATAACGAAACTAGCTGCTGAGTTGTATAGGAATGCATGAAATATGATAGTTTTTATATAATTGTTGTATTTTGAGCAAAATACCCTTGCGGGGAATAGTTGCTAGTTGATTGCCATGAATTGACCAAATTGCCCTTATGGGGAATAATGGTTAGTTAGTCTTTGTTTGTTGACCAAAATGCCCCTACGGGAATAATTGCTAATAAGTATGTTATTAATACGTGACACGAAAGTAATTGCTCACTCATGTATCGTATCACAATTTTACTTGTTTAAGTCACACACGATTCACAAACGAAACACGAAACATGTTACGTGCATAGGTATTATGTGCCGAGTCTAGAGACTCGTTAAACATTCCGATACTTAGAAAATCTCTTTGTTATTTTAGAACGCTAGAGAGTTTTCTACGACGCGCATCACTCGGTGATCTAGATCGGATATTCTTCGCAAACAGTGAGTTCACTTACCCCACTCTTAAACTGTTTTCAAACGTTTTTCACTTGGGGGAGATAACATACTCCGATAAACATATTTTCTGAGATAAACGCATATGAAAGATTTTGTTATAAATTATATATCACTTGTAAAGGCTAAGCGGCATACGTAACATTTGAAGTCCCACACATCGGACCGGTTAATATTTGGAATAGCGAGTCACTTTTGGGTAGTACTACTGGGTTTGACAAACCCCACCCGACGCTAAGCTCAACTGGAGGTTGAGTGGGTGTAAATTTTGGCTAACACTTACCATGGTCTGGAGGACCTGGTGACGGGCACTTGATAAACAGTCAGCTTCGGTCGCGAACCACTTAGCGATACTTGTTGTATAGATTAGCTACCTATCGATATATAATTTGACATAACACTATCTGGTAATGCAAAACACTTAAACGCTGTAACGTGGTTACACACTTAAACGCTGTAACATGGTTACACACTCAAACGCTGTAACATGGTTACACACTCAAACGCTGTAACATGGTTACACACTCAAACGCTGTAACGTGGTTACACACTCAAACGTCGTAACGGGGTTACGCAACATTTAAACGTCGTAACGAGGTTACGCAAAACGCTAAACGATTTATTTTATTTTACTTGTGAACTCACCAACCTTGTGTTGACACTTTTAGTATGTTATTCTCAGGTAGCCGAGGCGGGCGCGCGGTTTAGGAGCATGCATTAATGAAAACACTTTTATTCTGCAAACTTAATTTTAACAGTTACATTTGGTTTTAAGTCGTCCTGCGTGACGCAACTTTTGAATTAAGGTTTTACGCTTCCGCACTTACTTTCATTTAAACGTTTTTCTTTGGTTTGGTTATAACTAATGATTCCGATCCTGCCAGTTCACACCCTCTGACGGTAAAACTCCGTTAGTGGATTTTGAGGGTGTGACAGAATAAATCAAAACTATCGTCAATAAAGGCAATGGCATATTTGTCCAGCATCAGATAACATACCATATTCATCATAACCATAAATGCTTCTGGAGAATTCGTCAATCCAAACGACATCACGAGTAACTCGGAGTATCCATATCGCTTCCAAAACGTTGTCTTAGGATTTCTGCCTTCTTCACCTTCAACTGACGATCAACAGATTTGAGATCTATTCGGGAGAACCAACTAGCACCTTGCAATTGATCGAACAAATCATCAATCTGTGGAAACAGATATCTATTCTTCACCGTAAGCTCGTTCAAGTCGCGGTAATCTATACACATTCCCATACTTCCGTCTTTCTTTTTCATGAACATCACTGGTACACCCCGCAGGGAAACACTCGACATTAAAGCACCTTTGTCGAGGAATTCTTGCAGTTTGGACATTAACTCTTTCATCTTGGACGTCGCCATAAGGTAATGTGCTTTCGCAACGGGTTGTGCTCCTGGTATTACTTCTATCTAGAATTCTACTCCTCGTTCCAGTGGTAACCCTGGAAGGTCCTCTGGGAGCACTTCTGGATAGTTACACTACATGAACATCTTTCACTTCTTTCGTCTCGCCCGTAACTTTGACAACATACACCAGGTAGGCACTACACCCTCGCTTTAACAATCTTCAGCTTCTATCATCGAAATGACGTTAAGCCCTGAACTTTCCTTAATACCATAAACCGTCACTGTACCGCCATCCAAAATCTTCTACCTTATAAACTTACTCTTACATGCTATATGAGTCTCAACTAAAACATCAAATCCATTCCCAAACGACATCGAACTCTCTTAAGGTCAAACAATAAGAGTAACAAGGAACTCACATCCCTCTAGTTCTACCTTACAATTCTTAATCATTCTCATACTTTTACGGAAGTATCGCAAGTGGTCTCTTCCATAAAGTCTAAGGTACACAACTACATTCTTCTTAGTGTCTTCCTCTCGTATTCACTACACTATATAGCCTCATCCTTTCATGCCTTTTCAATTAGGATATCTTGATAGTCACCCTTCCTTCTCAATCATCTCTGCTTTCGCATCATTCGTTTCGCTACTCACGATCCCAACAAGTTCCATTATGGAGTTAACTATTGCAGGCATACTACATGTCTTGACTCAATCTAATAGGCTTATCTCAGTTTCTTTCATGTTGCTTCCACTTGGATTTCCCAGTTTGGGCTGCCTTTGATGCTTCAACGAACATTGTTGGCATTGTAGTGCGAAACAATTTAGCAACTCCATTAGTATTTGACTACTAGATCCAAGTGTGATCCTTTTCCATTACTTTCTATAGTCGAAGTCCTACTACTCTCGTATATCGTTCTATCACACATTTCTTCAAAAGGTGTCTGGTTGGAAAGTGTCTTACCACAACGTCCAGTACGAACTCCTCGTGCTTGCCTATTTGTAGCAACCATCTATCTTATCTCTAAGGAAACACAAACGTTATCACTCTAGGAATTATTTAGCACATGATTCATAAGGTAAGTAGTTAATGACAGTGGCCAAGTGTAATTAAATCTTTACATTACTCCTCAGGTTCTACGTACTTTCCTTTATGATTTCACTTGTGCTAGTTTCTACTTCTCACACAATCATGTAAACATACATATAACCTACATTCTTACCATAACAATTAAGCTAGCATACACACATTCTATCCCTAGCAATTAAGCTAGCATACGAACATTCTTTATTTAGCAATTAAGCTAACATCATACATTCTTCCACTTTCATTTAACATGCATGTACATATATCTCTAAATATTTGCACGAACTTAATCATGCAACTTACCGTTACTGAGCTTGCTTGAGTGACACATGGATTTCTTGAACTGGCATCTTCTTTCTTTTCTTACTTAAGTCCCATTCTCTATTCGAGTCTAAGCATTTATGATGTTTATTTCTCTTGAAATTATGCTCTGATACCAACTTGTAAGGCCCCGGTCCCGGTGCCCTACTTTGGACGCTGGATTTACTTATAAACACAGTTCTAAATATCATAGTGAATTAAAACTTTTCGTGGAATATAAAAGCATCAAACATTCATTACAAAATATTAAAATCTTATCTTTAAACTTTCAAATTATGTTAACATAAAACATCATAACTTTTCTTCACTAGATGCCAGTCAGCTCAGCCCATGCCATGTGTCCCCCTCAAGCCAGCTCCATCATCATATTTGCCTGTGTGCATACTAAAAGTTAGCTACGCTGAGTGAGTTCTAGTTAATCAGGCAAACTACATTACATTCATTTATATAAATATAAATATATATATATATATACATATCCGTAAATACATATTAGATACTTAACCTGCTTCTTTCATTCATACGTACACACATACATACATTTATACTTTTATATTCTCATACTTTCATTCTTTCATACTTTCTTGTTTAGCTTACTTATACATACATAATTATATTTACGTACTAAAGAGCCTTTCACCCTATAACCTCACAGATATTATTAGGGTCTGGTCCCTACATTCGCAGATATTATTAGGGTATGTTCCCTACATTCGGAGATATTATTAGGGCATGTCCCCTGCATTCGCAGATATTATAGGGTCTGTTTCCATCATTCGAAGATATTATTAGGGTTTGCCCCCTACATTCACAGATATTATTAGGGTTTGTTCCCTACATTCGCAGATATTATTAGGGTCTGACCCCAACATTCGCAAATATTATTAGGGTCTGTTCTCTACATTCGCAGATATTATTAGGGTTATTCTCTTCTTAACCATACTACCATATAATCATACAACCATACATACATTTCTTGATATACATATATATATATGCTTTCATACATACTCTTAACATTTTATATATCATTTATATATAATTCGTTTATCATCAAAGCATTCACATATCATACACTTACCACCCAAGGTAAGTGTAGTAACTAATCACATCGAGTATGCACACAGCCCCGAAACCATAACAAGGAAATGGGGCTAGAAACTCACATTGGTTCTGCTTCTTTTGGAATTGATTGTAACACATATCTTCAGTTGGGGACGGTTAACCGTGTAACAAGGCACATTAGTTTAACTACTACTCTCGTGCTCTTATGTATCTATTCAAGCCTCGGTCTTTCTTTCTAGGCTTTTATCACTTTTAAACATTACCTTTATTTATTAATTAATTACTTATTCTTGTCTTATATGCCGCATAAGTTCTTGGCGCACAAGTCATTTCCATGTATAAGTTAGCGCATAAGATATTGCGTATACATGCTAGCGTATAAGTCATGGTGGCGTATACGTCATATTCACGCATAAGTCTTGGGACGTATATGTTATACGTCCACATAAGTTATGCGCTCGCATAACTTATGCGCCCTATATAACTTATACTCCCATACTTATACACTTCATACATATATGTGGCCACACATATGCGCTCCCAGAATTTATACGTGATACATACATATGCATGATTCATAGATATGCGTTTCTCTTACATATACGTCATTACTACATATGCGCCTCTAATCATATACTATCACACATACATATACGTACATGTGCACATATATGCTGGTATACATATGCGCCCCAAACATATGCGGCCGTATAACATATATGACGCATATGTTCAGATCTGATTATCCTTAATGCGTTTTTCGGGTTTTTCTTCTATTTCGGCGTCTTCAGCCGCCGTTAACCACCATGGTTGGCTGGATTTTGATTGTTTATACCTTGGTTGCTACGGGTGGTCCAGATCCAAGCTAAGGTGACCCTTAAGCTCGTTTTTAATTGATTAAATACCCGATTAAAGCTAGATCTAAATTTAAACGGCTCATTCGGCATCACGGGGCTGCGGTGTCGGGTTCTATAATGTTGAGTTGGCCGGAATAAATGATTTCTACTAAGTTTCATGTAAAATCGACTTCGTATACCCGTTCTTTTCACGAATCGAACACTATTCGTTTTACCCGAAATGAACCAGCTAACCTGTTTACTCGCAAGTTCATTACTTTATCAACAATCTTGGCTCGTTCTATTATCCTACCAATTTTCATGCAAATCTGTACACGAAAAGTAAACCTTTTTAACAAAAGCGTACATTTGAGGTTTTTGTTCGAAATCACTCGAATAGACAAAAACCATATCAAACAAACTCGGAATTGAGTGAATAAAGCGGCCACGAAACCGTCTCGCCCCGATCTACAAATCCATCAGCTCACCGTCGCCATAAATCGTTGCTACAGTCGCCGAAGAAGCTGAACAATTTCCGGAAATTTCCATTATTAGCTGTTACAGTTTTTCTGATAACATCCGGATTTCCCGACCTCTGATCGAAGATTTGATGAGTGGGAATCTTCATTTCTATTCCATGAACACACAATTAAAATTTGAGACTGGTCCAACGGTTAGATCTCCGAGAATCGTCGTGTTTTTGTGAGTTATTTTCCCAAAAATGGGAATTTGTTAAAGAATGTGTTTGGAGGCTAGGATGATTATAAATGAGATGACCGCTACATTTATAGGAAGATGTTAGGGTTTCATGTTTAACTTTTCATCTAATGACACTTATTCCCCTCCTATTTTCGATAATTACATTTATCTTCTTTATTTTATTTAAACACAAATCCTTTAAATACCACGAAACATGGGATGTTATAGTTCAACTTGGTGCAAATCCATCTTAATATAGTTTGCTTTGTTTTTTTTTATTGGTTTCTTCAAGATCTGTTGAGGGATTGGTTTGTTTTGTGTTTTTGTTAATGTGGTTGGTTAGATGTTTTAGCATGAAGTTTGCCTTTCAAAAAAATAATAAAAACCTATAAGTTGCCACTTGTTACTCCCACATTAATCCTTAAAATTTAAAACTAAGACAACCCCTAAATCATTCATTACTACTTTTTACATTACCGGGGCCGACCCAAGAGGTGTGCGAGCCGCACCTTTGGGCGGGGCACCTTATTTCAGGGGGGGGGGGGCACAATTATATATATATATATATATGATTTTTTTAAAAATCGCTTTGAGTTTTAAGAACTCAACGTAACAATATTTTTTTGAAAGTTTTTTACATATATGTAATATATGTAGGTTACATTTACGTAGAAAAATTACAACATTTTTACACACCGAGCCGACGTTCTACATAAGTGTAATGCACGTTTAAATTAGTGGAATCACTATACATCTTTATTCTCTCTGATACCTATTTTTTTGGGTAAATTACCAAAATAAACAAATTTGACCCAATTTTTTCCAAAATAAACATGTATAGTTTAGCCTACATCACTCCAGTTATTGAGTTTTTGACTAATAAACAAGTGACACGTCAGCGAAAACGGGCTAAGCCTTAGCCACCATTTTATTGGCATGAAATTTTGTTAAAAGTAAACGGGACCCACCTTTAGCCTGTAAAAGTTCGACATGTGTCAAAGACGGCTAAACTTAGCCTACACATCTGGTTATTTACCCGACATCCTTGACTCTTATCCGGCTTCAGGATATGTGTCTATTCACTTAGCCGGCTCCAAATATTCATTCTTAGCCGGCTCCAACACGACTTGTAGGCTAAAGCTTCACTTAGCCGTCTTTTTTTTCTTTAAACCATCTAACTTTAGCCACCAAATTGAACAGTTTACCAACCTTACCAACCCTATTAATTACTTAGAGCGTGTTTGAGATTGACTTTGAAAAATACTTATTAGCTTATTGGTTTTTTCAAAAACCCATTTTCAAAAACCAGGATTTGGGGCTTTTGGAAAGCTGTTTTTTAACCCTTTCAAAAAGCTAAAATAAGAAAACAAAATTTGAGATCGCCAAACATATTTTAACTTTTGGCTTTTTAAAAACACCAATAAGCCAATAAGCATTTTTCAAACTCAATCCCAAACATTCTCTTAGCCGGCTTCTATCTTTTTTATCTGTTAGCCGTCTTCTTAGCCGGTGTAAATTTAGCCCCCAAAATTAAATACTTTTACCTACTCAATTAAATATTTAGCCGGTTTCTATTTAACAGCTATTCTATCTATCTACCTATACTATTAAATCAAAACCATTCTTTCACATGTCAATCTACTAGATTAGTCAACCAGGATGTCAGCTAATACTATTAATATTTATAGATTTAATAACAAAGTTGCATTTTTTAACCACCCGTGTAATATCCTAGTAGTAAAATGAGAATGAAAACGAGCCAAGCTTTCTATTAGGTAAGTAAAAATATTTAACTTTAGCAGCTAAAAACATGACGGCTAAGAGAGAAACAAAATGTGAGCCGGTTAAATATTTCATTTGGTAGTTAAAGTATTTAATATGACGGTTAAATGAAGATGACTAAGAGAGAAAAATAAGAAAGTCGACTAATTATTTAATTGGTTTGGTAAACATTTTAAATTTTAGTGGTTAAAATTAGTGGTTAAAAGACTAAAAATAAGATGGCTAAGTGAAGCTTTAGCCTACAAACTAAGTTGGAGCCGGCCAAGAAGGAATATATGGAGTCGACTAAGTGAATAGACACATATCCCGAAGCCGGATAACAGTCAAAGATGCCGGATAAATAACCATAGATGTAGGCTAAGTTTAGCCTCCTTTGACACGTGTCGAATTTTTATAGGCAAAAGGTGGATCACGTTTACTTTTCACAAATTCCGTGTTGTAAGGCCCTGAACCCGGTAGCCTTACTTTAATGTCAGAT
Organism: Bidens hawaiensis; assembly: GCF_021521415.1. Lineage (NCBI taxonomy): Eukaryota > Viridiplantae > Streptophyta > Magnoliopsida > Asterales > Asteraceae > Bidens > Bidens hawaiensis. The sequence continues at coordinate 141,598 of NW_027496701.1, forward strand.
TTACTCATAACCACAGTTCTTACAAATCAGAGTTAATTAAAACTTTCGCAGAAACGTTAACTCAATTTCTTCGTTACAAAACATTAAATCTTTTCTTTGATACCATAACAAAAAACATTATATTTAAAACATCATTTCTTCCATCTTCACATGCCAGCCGTTCAATCCATGTCATGTGTCATCCTCATGCTAACTCTTTAGTCTGATCACCTGCGTGCATACTAAAAGTCAGCTATGCTGAGTGAGTTCTAGTTAATCAAGCAACTTACCATACAACCACTACATGCATTCATATACGTATCCAAAGACACATAGTCCACTGTCTGACCTGTCCACCTTATCACTTAACCACTTAACTACCCCTAACCACTTAGCCACTTGTTTACGGAAGCACATAAAGCTTGCTCTCCCACGTGCTCACGTTATGCCACTTAACAACGAAGGCACGTATAGGCTTACCCTACCACGCACTCACGTTATGCCACTTAATAACAAAGGCACGTATAGGCTTGTCTACCACACACTTTATATCATTACATCATTTACATAATAACCAAGTTACATCACAACATTTACACACGTTAATAACCACTTGGGGATCATTCCCGAATGATGGTACGAGCAATATCCGAAGATCGTTCGCGCACTGACTAACGTTACCTTCCTTGTCTGCACGTGCAATATCCGAAGATCGTTCACGCACCAACAGACATCCATTCATAACATATATAACTATATCGCATCAAACATTTATAGCATACACTTACAACTTAAGGTAAGTGTATTCATACTTCACATCGAGTATGCATAAAGCTCCGAAAACATAACAAGGAAATGGGGCTAGAAACTCACCTGAACTCGGTTACTTCTTCCGTTAACGGTTATTCCCTCTTGAGTTGTGCGTGACTAACTGTTTATTAATTGCAATATTAAATAACGCTCTAGTCACTCTCATTGCTATTAAATTAGTCTTACGCGTCTAAGCCGGTTTTACTTCATTGAATCATTACCTGATTAGTAAATCGTTACTCGTTAACCTTTAAAGGTATCTTTCATAAATTATCAAAGTCCAAGGACTATTATGTAATTATCTCATTCTTTTCTAAGTCCAGGGACGGTTCTGTCATTTCATTAAACTTCTAGTTCGCTACTTGGTTCTTTAACGAATCGGTTCTTGTAATGAATTGAACCCTCTAACGAACTGGTCCTTTAACGAATCCGTCCATATAACGAACCAGTCCATGTAACGAATTGGACCTTCTAGTTCGTTATCTCTGTTAATGAATGGTCATAGCGAATCGGGGGCAATTCGTTATCTTTTCCATAGCGAACTAGGACACGAATTAAGGCTAGTTCGTTAAGCTTTCATTAGCGAACAACATGACGAATCACCCTTAGTTCGTTAACTCCCCGCTAACTAATTAGGGTTAGGTTAGAGAATGTCAGAAACATTCTTTGACATTCCCTTTACTTCGTACACACTTTCCGGCGCCGCCTTTCCAGCGTCGTCTTCGCCGGAAAAACGAGATCTCAGCCGTTTCACCACCCTTTTCATCGTTTTTCGTCCCGTTCGATCCAGATCTGAGCTAGGGTGACCCCTAAGCTCATCTTAGATTCGGTTTATACCCGATTCCACCCAGATCTCGTGACTTTAACAGTTTAAAGGTTTCGGCTCGTCATTTCATGACTAAATATAACGGGTTTGAGTTCATACAACATCATACTATCATTACCTTGGATCGGGACCGGTTTTCTATCTTGGTTCGACTAGAGAAATGAGAAGAATTGGAGAGAGAGCTTAAGTGTGTGTTTTGGGTGGTGTATGGAATATGTGTAAATGAATGATTTAGGCATAATGAAGGTATTTATATGATGGGTCATGGGCTTGAGCCCATGGTCTATCCTCCTTCCTTTCTAACCCAAGTCCATTACCCATATTACTTAACCCAACACAAGCCCGACTCACAATAACTCCTTCTTTACTTATTAATTCTCCACTAACCCGAGTAACTTTCCTACCAATATCATCTAATATAATTAATATTATTTTAGAAATTTCGGGATGTTACACGTGTCTACAAAGTGGCGGCTAAGGCTTAGCCGCCTTAGCTGGCTTCGCTAACGTGTCACTTGTTTATTGGTCAAAAACTCAATGATTGGAGAGATGTAGGCTACATTAGACCTGTTATTGTGGTAAAATTTAGGTTAAACTTGTTTATTTTGGTAATTAGCCATAATTTTTTATTTTAATTTAATCTCAACCACATAACCTAACATATTTAATTAAATGTGTGGTTAAGAATGAAGTTTTTACAACTCAACAAGTTCTTAAATTATCCCTCCCATATATATATATATATATATATATAGAGAGAGAGAGAGAGAGAGAGGGAGAGCAATGTTATAATAAGAAGTGTTTTTTTTCCTAAAAAGTGTCAGAAGTGATATGGACCATTGAATGAAATATATCAAAGAATGGTAGGATTGTCCACATGTATTTTATTACTTTTTGAATTAATTTAGGAATTATAATTATTTTCAATCTCTCTATCTACTTCTATGTATATCAATATTATGTTTCACCCTAATTGTAATCAAATCCAAATTATCAACCAAGATATGAAGAAATCAATCGGTCCCTAATAACCACCATTCATCCACCGATAACCCACCACCAGGCCGTAAAAATACACACCCCCTAGACGTGGGAGGTCCGAAGGTTGGAAGCAACATTGGCGACATATCCAAGGGCATAAGCAGTGGTGGCCCTTATTGGCAACCCCTACGGCGGACTGGCCGGCAAGCCGGCGGCGTCTTTTTAATTTGAGTCGGGGAAGCATTTTTTTGTTGAAGGTCTTCAATATATTCGGCATTTGGTGTCGTTGGAGTGTTATTCCGATTAATTATCCGGTGTGCTTCTGTAACTCTGTGTTTGTTGGATTCTGTAGTCGGAAAGAATGGTAAAGAAGGCACCGAGTAATGTGTTATGAATAATTAAGGCGTGTTCTAGTGTTAATGCTATTAATTAGGCTTCGCTTCAATGGAAGAATCCCCAATTTCTAGGGTTTTGTATGTTGAAGGGAGGATGGTAGACAGGGTGTTTGCCCCAACAATAAAAACGTCGGCGAAAGGGTGTGTGATACAGAAACACACCAACTTCATTAGTGTTACAGTAGTGTGTTTTATTATTTGGATACAATTGTGTGTTTTATGAAATCAGCTTCATTACGGTCACACTAATGTGTTTTATGTGTTTATATTTTGAATGCAGTTTGTTATGTTCATGTGTTTTTAACGAAATTGGCTAAACCTATTTGAATATGGTGTATTACGGTTCGACAGATGAGAAAATCTTAAACATAGTTGGAGTAAAGAGAGAATGATTACATAAATTTAGGAGTTTCCAACGATACTCAGTTGACATCTTGCATGTTTCCATAACTACTATGACGAAAATACCCTTTAACACACCCCTCTAAGCCTTTATAATCCCTATTGAACAATATTGGCCGATAGTAATTTCTATTCATTTTATCGCCACAGGCGGTCCCAAATTTTAAAAAGTTGGCCACCAGTGGTCCCCAGTTAAAAATGACTTAACGACGTTATACTTTTTTCCGAATTTCAAACTAACGTTTTAGGGATTTTGTTCGAAAGGATAATACGAATCGATTGATGTAAAATTAGCTCGAAACGGTGATCCAAACGGCTTGATTTTTGTTACTTGTAAGTTCGAACACTCAAACTGAAGCATTAATTTGCCATTTTGGAGCACCTTTCGAACTAAGTTTTACATCAATAGGCTCGTATCCTTGTTCTGATCAAAAGTTCTAAAACATTAGTTTCAAATTCAGAAAAAAGTATAACGCCGTTAAGTCCTTTTTAACGGAGGACCATTATGGGTCAACTTTATTAAATTTGGGACCACCAATGCCGATAAAATGAATATGGATGATTATCGGCCAATACCATTCAATAGGGATTATTAAAATTCAATAAACCTAAAACAATCCTCCAATTATCCCACCTTACCATCTTAATCATTGATTGACAAGATCCGATCATCCAGATTTATTTCTACACATTTTAGACACTCTCATCTTTTTTGAATAACCCCTCCGTATATATATATATATAATAATCCCCTATATATATAGGGGATGGTTCAAGAGAGAAATGAGATTATTGCGAGAAGTGTGAGAAATCAATCTAAACCTTTAATTTGTCTAATCAATGGCTTAGAGTTACTATGGCAAAATTGTAATATATAAGAAAAAAACTATGGAAGGTTTTTAAAAGAAAGGGCATTTTGGACAGATTTTCTAATTTTATTTTTTGCAATAATTAATTTTAATATTATAATATCAGTTTCTTCAATCGTATAAATTAATTGATTCCTTTTTTAGCAAATTCTATCACTCTTAACAAATCAATCTTTAAGTTTGAGTTTTTAACTTTTAATTAATGTTACATCTCATTTCCTTTATAGTTAACAGTCGTATGTTTTAAGGATTATGTTACTACAATAAGTCATATTAATACATATATTGGAATTTGTAGGAGCTATTTACTATATTGAGTTATATTAATACTGTATCGCGTAGAAATAATACAAGTTTTACATAAAGTGTATGTTTTTGTGTAGGTTGTGTAGGGATTATTTCATTATATTGATTTATATTAGGATTGTGTAAGAATTATTTCAACTCAGTGAATAATATTAATATTGGATTTGTAAGGATTATTTCAATATGTTGGGGTGTGTGGTTTTTTTTTATTATGTAGGAATTATTGCATTGTGTAGGTGAATGATAATAAACTTACCTACACAAAATTTAATTAAAAATAAAGAATGTCGAATGAGGAGATAAAAAAAACAATCTTAGTGTAGGAATTATTACACTGTGTTGGTAAATGGTAATAAATTTACATACACAAAATTTAATTAAAAATAAAGAATGTCGAATGAGGAGATAAAAACAATCTTAGTATAGGAATTATTATACTGTGTAGGTAAATGGTAATAAATTTACCTACACAAAATTTAATTAAAAATAAAGAATGTCGAATGAGGAGATAAAAAAACAATCTTAGTGTAGGGATTATTACACTGTGTAGTTGAATGTAAGATGAGGAGATAAAAGAAAAAAAAAACTTATTGCTTGTTTTTAATTTTATTAAAATAAATAAAAAATAAAAAAATGAAAGGCCTGAATACACGATTAAGAGAAAAAAATGTAAACTCAAATAACAAATAAAAAAACAATAACGGAGGAATAAACATGAAACTTCCGTAATTTTAATAGTTACCAAAAACAATAGTTTTAATTCTTTACCAATATACTCCTAGGTTTAATTAAAATAAAAAAAGAAAAGAAAATTTTTGATTGGTCAAAATGACTTCTTACACTTCTTGCAATAATCTCATTTCTCTCATGAACTTAAACCTATATATATATATATATATATATATATATATATATAGAAATATATATATATATATATATATATAGAAAATGGTTAAAATAAAAATAGATAGTTTCTTAAGAATGGTAAGAAAAGCATAAATTTTGAAGTTAAGAAACTATGTAGTCTAAATCCTAGATCCTAGGAAACTATTATATATATATATATATATATATATATATATATATATATATTTTATGTAATATAATTGATTTTGATCATTTAAAATTAGGTCCGGAATTTTTTTTATTATTCATAGTTCATTTGGTAATTTTTAGATTATTGGCCACAAACCGGTAAACCAAAATCAATAAGTAAAAAAAAATTAATAAACCAAAAAAATAAAATAACAAGTTTTGATTCATAGTCTACTTCAGGAGAATTGATGATGACGATCTTAAGTTGTCTTTTAATTTTATTGAAAATGCACTCAAAATTTGCAGGAAGATCGGATATTGACAGCGAGGAACTTTATACAGAGTTGAGCTCATTTGACACATTGTATACCATTGAACTTAGAAGCCCTACGAAGTTTTGAAGCATTTGAACGAGACTTAAGAAAACTTTCCAAATGCACGGATTATGTATCGAATATTGTTAACTATTCCGGGCACGGCAAGTATGACATCATTATGAACATAAAGCCACAAGGTATGGAAACCCAAAAAGAGGTTGCATCTGCATAAATAAGGTTTTCAAAGTTGAAGTTATTAAAATTTTACTTATGATCCACAATGTCCCAAGAAAGACTTAATGGATTGGCGATGACACTTATCGAGAGCGAAATCTTAATATAAATTGCGAAGAGGTGATCAAACAATTTGTTGTCAAGAATGTTAGGAGAGCTTCACGAATCATCGGCTAGCCGTTAGATATTATTATATTTGGTTTTATTACTATATTTTTATACTTTATTGTTACAACTCTAATGTCATTTAAATAAATTAGCTAATATGTTATATATTTCGTTACTCGTTAGAGCGTACGAACATTTTTATTTCGGCTCAGCCCGGGTATATAAATACTTGAAGACAACCCTGTTCATTAAAAGAAATTTAACTTTAACGAAATATTATTTTTTCATAGTGTAGTACATGGGTCTCAAGCTATTTAACTTTAACTATACTGTTAAAAGAAATCCACATGACATTCAGCTAGGCCCTTCCAGTTATCAAGTGTACAAGTTTTCAATTTAACAAATCCCACTTCATTATCTATTTTGGTTTAACTAAAAGGGTAGGTTAAAATAAGAAAATGTGTTTTTTTTGGAAGCCTAAGAAGCAATCCTTGCCATTTATTTTAGAAATTTAGGGTTTGGATTAGTTTTCTTAAGACCCCTTTATTTTCATCATGCGTGAGATTATGAAGGGTAATTAAGTAGATTGCCACTTGTTTCTATCTGCCCCAAACACTACGCTTAATCTATTGCAATCTAAAATTCGATTTAGAGAAAATTGCACAACTCGATCCTTTACAACGTACTTGATTGCACAACGCAGCTACAGAAAACCTTATGGTGTCATCAGAACGAGACACTAAAAGCCTTCTCAAAACCCTATTGTGTCAGAGAAGCGATTACAGGAGATGGTTGATATGAGCATTGTACCAGCTGAAGACATAACAATGAAGAATGATATTTGTAGAAAGCATAAAAGTATTGCCATAACAGGTTATTGTAAGTGCATGATTTGTTGTACGTAGCTGATCGAAAAGGCTAGGGGTAGTTTAGTCATTAGGCTATTATGTAAAATGGCCTATTCACTAGATTGTATAGCGAATGGGGTCCATTTGTTAGTTGACTAGCTATTCGTCAAGTTGAACCCCATTCGTTATAGAGATATAACGAATGGAAGATCATTCGTGATGAGAATACCCCATTCGTTAATGATGTTAACGAATATATAGGCAGTTCTCATTCACAATAGTAGAGATCCGAGCTTAATTATCAACACACTATTACCATGCCGGATTTTCTCTAGACATAACTTATTCATCCATAATGTAATCACCATTGAAGTATTTATAAAGTATTCATTTAAAGTATCGTCTTGTGTTAACGTATTGATGTATCATGTTAGTGGCTAGATCTTGGCTCGTAACGTGTTTAACAAAGTGGTATCAGAGCAGACAGTTGCTCTGATTTAACTATTCTAACGAATGAGAATGATTATAATGAATGAGGTTAATTTATAACGAATGAGGATTGTTAACGTATGTGGACTTGTTAACGAATGAAGACAAGCTTAACGTATGAGATACTGTTCTAACGAATGAGTGACTGGTTGACGAATGGTAATCATGATAACGTATGGGGATAACAAATGAAGACTCATTTGTTCTTTGAGACTCATTCGTTATTGATTAAGTTAAAAAACTTTATTTTAGAAAACAATTTCTTAAACGAAATCTTTCTGGGATATTTCTAATGTATTGGGTACTCTTCTTGCAAATTTTGGTGACATATTTTCCGGCTAACTGTTTACGCGTTTCTACTAGCCAAGGGGGAGACCACATGTAATTTGAAGAGGAGATTGTTTGTGAGTTTTGAAGATTGTTTAAGACCTTGCTGAATTTGTCAAGAAAATAGGGAGATAAAAACTTCAAATGAGTTTATTTGGCTTACATATTCCTATGTTTACAAGGGTTTCTTGAAAAATTACTGCAATTTGGGTGGTAATTCATCATTGCAAAGCTATATTTAACTGAGTTCAAGACTTCAATTGTCCTTCGATTGTTGATTGGTTTGTTCGAGATTGAAACCTGACTATGTGGGATACGAGTGTCTGTTCATTTACTTCTTTCTGAGGGACTTTGATCCTGACTATGTTGGCTAAGAGTATTCGACGGATTACTTCTGTTGAGGGGAAAAATTCTTGAATGGGTTGATTTTGTTGAAGAATATATGAGTCTTATCATTGAATTGAAGAATTTGATCATTCAGGGTTTATTAATAGAAGTTGGAACTCTGAATCATATGCCCAATACATTAGTGCATCTAAGCGAATGAGATGTAAAAGAGCTTCAAAGAGTTAATTTGGGATACACGTTATCAAGAGAGGAAAAACCAAAGTGAAAGATGTTGAATGATCTGGTTGTTCATGAAAGATATGTGACGAGGTTAAATGTAAAGATATGTTTTTCTTTACCGGTGCTGTAGCTGAAGACTTGCAACTGATTGTTGAAAGATTGAACCATATTATATGCCATTTGATGATCAGGATGATCACCTAGAGTTGCGTACTTTGAGTAGGAGATCTAATATGAGAAGCTACAGGTTATTGGTTTGATGAAAAGATTTAGAGATTTGTGTATCTTCACAAGCCCGAGAATCATCGGTTGAGGGGGAGTTTTGACTAATGATTTGCAGTAAGAAGTGTTCAAAGTTAAAGCATTCGACAGCTATGGAAAAGGGGGAGTCCGTAAGTGCATGATTTGTTGTCCGTAGCTGATCGAAGATGCTAGGGGTAGTCTAGTCATTAGGCTGTTAAGTAAAATGACCCATTCACTATGGATTGTATACCGAATGGGTCCATTCGTTAGTTGACTAGATATTCATTAAGTTATGAGCCCATTCATTGTGTAACCCATTCATTGTGTAATGTAACGAATGGATGCTCATTCGTTAAGTTAAACCCCATTCGTTATGAAGATATAACGAATGGGTGCTCATTCGTGAAGGGAATACCCCATTCATTAGTGATGTTAACGAATGGGGCCTTGGCTTGTATATAGGCAGTTCCTATTCACAATCAGTAGAGATTTGAGCTTAATAATCAACACACCGTTACCATGCCGGATTCTCTCTATAAATAACTTATAAGTTATTCATAATGTAATCACCATTAAAGTATCTATAAAGTATTCGTTAAAGTATTCATCTCGTGTGTACGTATTATGTTATGCAATATGTTCCTGTTCGTATAACGTTAAACAACGTTTCCACAGTTATAATTCAATTTTTTTTACGTTTTATGTTTTCTAGTTTGCTAATATGAATCAGTTAGGTTCTATTGAGCTTCACTAATTAATTATTATGTCTCAGTAAGTAATTGTGTTTTATGTTTAAATGTTTAGTAAGTAATTGTGTTTTATATTTTAGTGTTCAGTAAGTATAATTGTGTTTTATGTCTTAGTGTTGAGTAAGTAGTGATTGTGTTTTATGTCTGTGTGCTTAGTAAATGTGTTTTATGTCTTAGTGTTCATTTATCGTGTTTTATGTTCAAATGTTTAGTTAGTTTTTGTGTTTTATGTTCAAATGTTGAGTTAGTAATTTTGTTTAATATTCGAATGTTCAGTTAGTAATTGTGCTTTATGTCTAGTGTTCAATAATTGTGTTTTAAATGTTCAGTAATTGTGTTTTACGTCTGAGTGTTCAGTAATTGTGTTTTATGTCTAAGTGTTCAGTAATTGTGCTGTATGTTCAAATGATAAGTTAGTAATTGTGTTTTATATTTGAATGCGTAGTTAGTAACTGTGTTTATGTTTGAAATGTCCTTAAGGTTGTAAACAACCGAGTTGGGTCATTTTGACTTACTAGAGCTTGAGTTGGACTCGTTTCGACCTATTTTCTAAAGCTCGAGATATAGTTATATGTTGATTCAAGCTCGGGCTCGACTTGTTTATTTATTACTTAATTTTTATAAACAATCTTTCTCTTATATTTGAGTGTTCAATTAATTAAGATACATTATTTTAGATGATGATTCTACAACATCCAGAACAAAGAATCGAAAAAAAAGAAAAAAACTAAGAAAGTAGTGACAAAGAAGATGAAGAAGGTGCCATCAAAAGAGGATGCCTTTGTTTATAACAAAAAAACACATCAGGGGCTCTTGAATTGCTTAATCTAGAAGTAATAAATCTACCTATATAAGACCATGCGTACTCATAGAGCATTATGGCGTTTTCACTCCAAAACGCCGGGGGCACACCGCCCCTGGAATTTTGGCTAGGCATTTGGGAACAAATGATTCCTACAAAACGCGTATATGGAACAAATTTTGAGTGTTTTGTGAGAGAGAGGTAGAGAGAGGGGGAGGAGAGAGAGGCATTTTGGGGTCTCTTTTCCACTACACCCAATTTTTGCAAAATGCCCAAAAGCTGACTAGACGTCATGGCGTAAAATGCCCGTATGTGCCTAGTTTTGACTACGCATGGTCTAATAAAAGAAGAACATTTTGAACACATGTCACTTTTATAAAAGTTGAGGATACGTGTCAATATAATATTGTTTTTGCTATTGTTTCAACAAAATAAGCCACCCACTTATGCTCAACTTCCTTTGAAAGCTTTTTATCTGCGCACAACTTCCTCTTCACGCTTCTGGATTCAAATTTCAAAAGCTGAAACCACAGATCTCTTAGAAAACCCAAATGCTTTGACATATATTCCATGGATCTGAGTCCGATTATCTGTTTTAGGGGTTGGATTTGAGTCCGATTATGTATTCCATGGATCCACTTCTTCATATAAGGTATGCTCGTTATCTACACCATTAATTGATTCTTCAAAATTTTCATATGTTGATTGCTGATTTTTGTAGATTTCTTTCTCCACACGTCATTTTGAACCATTGCATGTGTGTCGCTATGTTTCTTTTCAAAACAAAATACAAAGGTAGGTTTTAAGACACACACACACACACACATAGAGAGAGAGAGAGAGAGAGACGGGGGAGGCTAGAGGATGAATACATCGGCAGCTGTAGCGGGTTCTCCGCTTGGTACACCTTCCCCAGGTTGCTCTGCCAATCAAGAACATGAACCTTTAATTCCTATGTATTTTTTTATTTCTAATTAAAGGTGTTTTTTCTCCATTGTTTTTTAATTTGATGATTTAGTGTTTCATTTTCCCTCACACTGATTTAGATCCTTTGTTACTTAGGGTGCTAATCAAAAGGCCAAAATCATTTACCGATCCGTTTGCATTTCCGCTTAAATTGGGAGTCTACAAGTTCCTATCATATAGGTTAAGAACAATGATGATAAAATTAATAATAATATCAAATCGTCTTAAATATAGAACATTACACACTGTAATTTTGAATCAACTCACCAGTTATTGAGATTTTAATTTGACAAAAGGTTGTACACATTTATATGTGCAATTATTTACTTCAAAAGTCAAATGAAACAAAGTACATAAAATTGTTGCTTCAAAACATGATTTAGAAAATGGAAACTTCACAAATAAATGGCACACATAATCACTTCTTTATGTCTGGTTGTTACTGTGGTTTATCTGCTACAGTTAACAGACTTACACATGAATATTAGGTCCTTTATGACTCGATTTGGGTCATTTTTATCCTTATCACAACTGGGTGAAACGAAAAAAACTAATATTTTGACTCATTCGCTTACTAGCGTGTCTATTCAATGTTGCAGACACGACATGCAATAGAATATAAATATCTTCTCCAATATATATTAAATGGTATTACACTGTTTAAAGACATTGACCCAAAACATTTCATAATAATTTTAAAAAAATCAGATAAAAACAGTATGTGGAAATTATAATAACAATTTCAAACCATGAATTTTACTGATTATCTTTCAATTAAAAAATATCCTATGTTCAGGTTTGGGGACATTTATAGATTCCAAAACTGTTATAGATTCAGTAAAGCTTATGGTTAGTAAGTTGAAACTCACATAGTATATATAAGTTGAGATCAACAACGGTAATTGTTATTTTTTTCATATTTGTGTCTTCGTTTTCTTATTCTATCATATATTGGTGAACCATTCTAGAACTCTGACATAGGTTGCCAAATTGTTTAGGAACTCTTTTTTGTGTGTTCATACACATGCCTTCTTTTGTAATTTATTTGGTGTATTTAGTTAATAAGTTTTATTTCGATTTTATCATGCTATTGTGTTTGAAATATGAATTGTTGACATGTTTAGTGTATTTATTTATTAAAACCTGAAAAGATCAATACATGTGTGTATAACTCTAAAGAGGGTCTTGATATTTGATCTTGAATAAATGATTTTGATATTTGATCTTGAATAAATGATTTTAACTCTAAAAGATTGTTGTTTCTTAGAGATCTAAAGTTGTAAAGGGCTACCAATTAACAAATGTTTATTATTGCAGGCTTGCGACCTCTTATTTTAACATTTGAGGTCTTGAATGAGTGGGTTCTTAATGTTAAGGTTGACCTATGATTCGATGTTTGAAGGCTGCAAATTTTATCATATTTTCAAGTTGAAGTTATTGCTGGAAATTTAGTATAATAATTATTGTTATATAATTATTATTACTAAATGTAATTATATTTGAATGAGAAATCGATAAGTTGCAAGAGTTAATTGAATTATTCAAGTCTCATAAGTGGTGCATTCAAATTCAAATTAACTCTTTCTAGTTAATGGTGTGTTAACTCAAGGCTTTTGGATGGGACATGACTCATGTATTATACTACCTTAGGTTTTGGATCATTTTTGGTAGAGAGAAAAATTGTTCTTGCAATCTCACACACAACCAAAAGTGTTTCCCGACTTTTCGATCTTATGCGCTCTTGTTTCAGGTATAGTTAAGGTGCTAGGCTAATCCCGGAAGTACAATGTGCTTAGTCTGTTGTACCCTGGGAAATAGACTGGTTCACCTGGGTGGCCCGAAAATATGTTTTAAGGGAAACATGTTTTACACGTGCCTTAGTCATCTTGTTTCTCGCTTTGTTATTTCTTTCTAATTTGTTTGTATTTTGGTTTTTATCTTGTAATATTTTTTATTGTTTATGTATTGTAATATGCATTATATTAATGAAATTTTTCAGTTTTATTTATTTTTTGTGAACGGTTTTCCTACAACTTAAATCATATTTTTGAAAACAACCGTTCACTGTTTTAGAAAATAACAATATTTTGTTGTTGTTGTTGTTGTTTTGGTCACTGTTTACACGATGTTTGTTTTGTGTTTAACCTCTTATGTGATTTATCGTGAACTTATAGTATCTAAAATAATTTGATAGAAGTTATTATTAGATTATTATTATCATTATTATTTTTATTATTTTGTTTGTGTTGCGGTTCCAATTCTACTGAGTTTTGAAAGAATAATAAATTTGAAAGAAAGTCTATTATTATTGCTATCCCTTCTTATTGGTTTTCATGAATTACATTGATAAAATATTAAATTTTAAGGAATTATAATTTTCTCTCTTGTTAAAAAAAATCATTTGTAACATTTTGTTTTATGGGTTTTTTTAAGAACATGCTTTCATTACTTTGGTTTTCAAGAACCCTAATCGTTTTGTAACTTGTTTCAGAAATGGCGAGTACTGTTGCATTCTCCACTACCGTGTCAATGGGATCCACTGCTATTGGGTCAACTTCTTCCACCATGCGACAATTGGTTGGTACCCACAAATCCCAAACTGTTGCTAACCATGCTGAAAACCAGGAAATTTTATGGTGTGAACTTTAAAAGTTGACAACCAAAGATGATGTTTAACCTAACCACTTTGAACCTTGTGAGGTTTTTGACCTAGTCTCCCCCTCAACCAGAGGAGGGTGCGGATGTTCAAGCCATGAGTGCTTTTTATGCTTGGAAGCACTCTGAGTATCTTTGCCGCAACCATGTGTTGAATGGCCTTGTTGATGAATTGTATTATGTGTATTGCAAAGTACCAAGTGCCAAAGAATTATGGGACACTTTGGAACCTAGGTACAAAATTGAATATGCAAGTACAAAAAAATATGTGGTAGCCCGGTTCTTGGACATTAAGATGGTTGATTCTAAAATTTTGATGAGTCAAGTTCAAGATTTGCAAATTTTAATTGGCGATATGATTTTTGAAGATATGACTTTAAGTGATACATTCCAAGTGGCTGCCATGATTGAGAAATTTCCTCCAAGTTGGGTAGACTTTAAGAATTATCTTAAACATAAGCGAAAAGAGATGACCGTTGAGGACTTAGTTATTCACCTTTGAATTGAGGAGGACAATAGGGTGGCACTAAATGGAACTCAAGTGGAAGTTTCTGCAAAGGCAAACATGGTTGAACATGGTCAATCGTCAAGAGGGTACAAAGGAAACAAGAACCACAACGTATGGCAAGGGAAAGGGTAAGTTTGATCTTGGGCCTATAAACGGTGGTGTGAAGAAACAATTTTCGGTTTTTAAGGGAAAATGTTATAATTGTGGAGAATTTGGTCATCGTGTTGATCAATGCAACAAACCCAAAAAAGTGAGGGCAAGCATGACGGATGAAGATGAGAAACTTGTAGCCATGATCACTGATCTTACTGCTATGATGGATGAGGTGAACTTCGTGTCCAACCACACTAAGGGGTGGTGGATCGACACCGGGGCTACTCGTCATGTGTGCCCGGACAAGACCCTCTTTAGCAAGTTTAAGGAGGTTGTAGGAGATGAAAAACTCTACATGGGGAACTTGGCTACAACAAATATCAAGGGTGAAGGCGAGGTGATTTTGAAGTGGACTTCGGGGAAGTAGCTCACTATAAACAACGTGCTCTATGTTCCCGATCCGCGCAAGAGTCTTGTGTCTGGATAGTTACTCAATAAATTTGGTTTTCGTTTGGTTTTTGAAAGTGATAAGTTTGTGTTAACTAAGAATGGTGTGTTTGTTGGAAATGGCTATGCCCTTAATGGCATGTTTAACTTAAATGTAATAGCTGTGACCAAGAATAATATGAATGAAAAGGCTACTACTTCTACTTACTTGATTGAGTCTTTTAATATGTAGCATGGTCGTTTAGGTCATGTTAACTATAATTCAGTGTGCCGTCTAACTAAACTAAATTACATACCTTCTATCACTTTCAACACAAAAACTAAATGTGAAACATGTGATAAAGCCAAAGGAACAAGATCATCGTTTAAATCGGTTGAACGGATAACCGAGCCCCTTGACATGATACACACCGATGTATGTGATCTAAATTTTGTTTGTTCCTGGATCAATCCTTAATCAATAACCAGATCTCAGATCTGTGTGAATACGATTAATCCTAAATACGGATCTAGCTCATAGTTACGTTTGATTATATGTTATAGTATATATATTATCAGTATTAGTATGTGTATGTGTATGTGTGTATAATATTAAGGTGAAGATCGAGAGAGATTTTGACAGAACTTTGTTAATTAACTCTCAAAACTTAGATTAATTGTGAACAGGGTTCACATATAAATAGAAGATAGGTCTAGTTCGCTAACATCCCCTAGCGAACTAGACACATACATAAACATAAATAACATAACGAACCATCTCCTAATTCGTTAAACATCCTTAACGAATTAGGAGGAAACTAACTTAATTCTAGTTCGCTAAACATCCTTAGCGAACTAGACTAATACTTTAACAAACTAACTTAAAACAATAATATTTTATTACATTAATCAAAACGACCAATACGTTAAAGATAAATACAAAGACTCGAGACGCAAAACAGTGCACTAACAGACACCCCCTCGTCTTGAGCTCTTTGTCTTTAAATTACATGAAGCACTTGGACTGCCAGTCTCTGCAACTATGAATCCCGTTTTCATAACAAACACGCACAACGCGTTGGAATTGCATAGCCAGGTCATAGTCTTTATTGCGCTCAAACAGAATCCTGTTCTTGTGTAGCACATCATTGTCGGTCTCGGTTCAATTCACCAACCACATCGAGTCAATGATCTTTATCAGCTCAGTCTTCAAACCCTTTCCCAACACAATCACGGCCTCACCGGTTTTGTTGTCGTAGTACCAGCGGTTGAAGGATAGATGCATGTGTTGGTTCATTGTCTTCACTGGCACCCGCTTCATCGTCTTTGGCGGCTTTACTTTAAGAACCAACTTCTTCCAACCAGTCCTTGGGTAAATCTCATCGAGACGCTTACGGATGGGAATATGTGGTTTAAAAAATTTGAACCTGTGGTTCACTTCAAACAGCAGATGTTGGTGAAATCAACTTGTATGTTTATTCCCACCTATATTGATAAATGGACGGTACGCCAGAGTACGTACCTCCCATCTCGGTAATGAAAGAACATCAGACATCCTTTCGTAGTACTGGACGCCTTTCTCCCATTTGACAATACATACCCTAAGATCAGACTCAAACATCCAAGAAATAATATTACCTTGCACCTTTGACACGACCTTAAATGAGGTCTTCTGGTTTGCTTTGACCCAAGTTGCAGCTTCATCTTTCCGTTCTTGATCAACATACCGATACGCTTTGATAATCTTGCCAACTTTCTTATGGCTGAACCAACTATTAATCTCCTCAAGAGATGGGTCGAGAAGCGAATCAGAATAGACATTCTTGCCTTTGGAATTCTTCTCAAGATGGTCTTCTGCTTCTCTAACCGTTTCTTCATTAAACACTGGAGCACCCTGATCAACATTGGTGTGTTGAAACAGATCAGGGTAATCCTCAGCAGTCACATCCTCCATCTCAACTTCCTCATTCTCATAAATAAAATCTGTCCTCATCTCCACAGTAGGATCATTCAAGATCCCGTCATCATTGATTACCTCAGCATCAGGCTCAGTCTCTAACACGGTCATCTCATCTTCATTTAGACCAAGCAGGATCACAATCTGCTCTCGTGTCAGCGGTTTATCAACAAACTGCCCCACATTTATCTCATCTGCATTCACCATACTTCTAATCACCCCCTTATCATCCATAAATATAACGGTATCAGTCTCAATCATCTCAATTGGTTTGGCAGCTGAATAGTCATGATAGACAATGATCTATTTGCCTGAATCATCAACAGAACTCGTACCCGTACCAGAAGATGGGTCTTGAGTTTGTTTAGGCTCACCACCAGCACCAGACTCATCAGGATCTTCCTCATCATTCTTGATCTTCTTTAAAGCATCATCTTTGCAAGTCAATTGCAAGATCAGATCCTCTTGTTCTTTAAGCTTCACCCCCTGAGACTCAACAATCTCACGTAGGGCTTTTGTTTCTTTTTGACAGAAAGAAACATAGCTGAGCAGCTTCTTCTGGTTCTCCATCAAATGTTTTTGATTCATACGGTCAGCAGACATTTGGTTTTCATACAAATGAAGAAGATTCAAAAGCATGTCTGTCTGACGGTTTGGTGGCATAGCATACAAAGATGGATGAACAGGCTGGATTGGTCCCTGAGGCCTTGTAATTCTCATAAATGAGAGATCACTAGGTGGAAGAGGCCTCATTGACGGTGTTGGAGGAACGGTAGAAAGTGTAGCAGACGGCAATGGTATTTCAGTTAAGGCCGATTGTGGAATCATACCCAAATGCTCGTGAGGTACCATCGTCGTCGTCAAAGTCATCTCCGGAGTGCTAGTAGTAATTGGCACTACTGGGCGTTGAGGAATTGCAGGACGAGACGGTGGAACACCAATGATTACACCAGCTCCAGCAGATACATGTCTCTTTGCCGGAGCTTCAGAAGCTGGTGCTTTACCCTTACGTTTACGTTCACGTTGAGCTACAATGGTAGCAGCCAACGCAGCTTCAACGGCAGCCTGTTGCTCTCTAAGAGCTGTGTCACCATTACCACTATTTCCACCATCATTATCATTATCATCACCATCGTTACCACCATCGTTCCCACCTTCCTCTCCCTCCTGTTCGGAATCCGAGTCATCATGGATCCTGCGATCCTCGGGAGGACATACATAATCGGGGTTAATGATATGACCAATTATCCGTTTGTCCCGTGGCCTCTCCTTACGATAAATCGTCATTCTACGCACCGTGTCAGCCTTCATGTGTTCTAGATCAAGGACATCGTTCACTAACGTTCGATCAATCACCAAGTCTGGAATAAGGTCTTGAATTATCAACTGTAGAAATCGGGGATACATCAAGAACTTCTTCTTCTGAGCCGTCTGCTGTACTTGTTCTTTCAGATGATCGAAAACCATTTCCGAGTAGTTGAATGGCTTGTTGAGAATAAGAGCCACAAAAGCCGATTTCAAACTTATACGACACTCATCAAATCCACCTTTACGACCACCCATGCAATGAATCAGGATTTGTAAAAGGTACTTGTAAGGTGGGCACAGTCCGTTCTTGTTAAACATAGAATCGTCAATATTTCTACCATAAAATACCCTCGTAAATAGGCCCTTGATTAAGCTCTTATCAAATTCACTTGGGTTATCATCATTATCCCCAAACCGAAGCACCTTCCTAATCACATCAACATCCACAGTTATAGGAGTTTGATTGATTGTTGCTCGAATGTGATTCTCAGTGTCAACGAACTCAGCAGTATCCCAGAACTGCCTAATAATACTCAGATAAACCTTAGGTTTGGCAGTTATAGCATAATGTATCACCGAACGACGTAGAAATGCTAACATAGCCCCAAACAGAGCTTCATCAGCAATGTCTGAATCAACATAAGCACACATATTGTGCTTCTTGTCAAAGGATAGCAGTTGGACCTCTTCTTGTTCATGAGGTTGTTCTTGTTCTTGTGGATGTTCTTGTTCTTGAGGAGCAACGGGTGGATCTTGATCCATTTGATCGGCCATTTCACTAAAAAATGTAAACGGTTATAAGTAATGAGAAGATGTAATATATATTTAGCATTTATAAGTAAAGTATATATTTAATGTATTGATTTCGTATTGATGTATCGTATTATAGATGGTGTATTTAAATTTTGTGTGTAATCAATGTATCGATGCGTTTAGACCTTTGGGATATGTAATTAATTTACAAAGATTTATTAATTACAATGGTTAGTAAATTTAATTAAATAATTAAAATTGAAATGTCATTCGTTTGATTGTCAATCTGATTCGTTACAAATATGTAACAAATCAATTGATTCGCTATCAGGTAAATAAGTTAACGAAATAGACTTAGCAAATTACTATTCAAAAGAACGAACTAGAATCCAGTTCGTTATGATTTAACGAATTCAAATCTGATTCTTTGATTAACTTATTCTCCAACCTAGTTCGTGTGACTTATTAACGAATTGGACACTAAATAGTTCCAATTCGCTAAAAATAACGAATGGTCAAAAATGACTTGATCTTTGACTCTCACAGTCAAAGTCAAAATTCGATTAAGAACACTGAAAGTCACAATATGAAACCAGTATCAATTAATCCATAATCATCGTTGAATAACCGAATCAACAGGCGTAGTGATCTCGGAAACACAATACGAAGCACACGGAGTTGAAATTGAAGTTCAATACCGTCAAATAGTTAGGTTTAATCGGAGTGTTAACAAAGCATAAACCCCCGAAAACACAAACAATTAATTGACCCGGCAAACAATAATCAAACCTTGATTAAAGTCCACCAAGAGTCTAGGAAATCACATTCCGATCACAATGATAACAAAATGAGCTATTTTAACACAGTATATCCTAGATTACACAGAGTTTTAAACCTCCTAAAAACCCTTATAGCAAAAGTGTCTAAATAGCCTATCTATACTGTGACATTTTTGACGAAAATCACATAGAAGTGATCATCTATACCTTAGTAACACACTGATGTATTCAAAAGTTCGAATTTCAAAGGTCGAAATATCAGAGAAAATTTGAACAGGGTTTCTTTAGGTATAAGGAAGAAGGGTGAATAGTGAAGGATGGTTCGTTTAACCTGTCTTTTATACTGTTACACGCTACCCAATGTACCCTATGTACGAATCAAACCGATTCGTTATCTATTTAAATAACGAATCAGCTGATTTGTTCACCTTATTTGAATACGTGGCGTAACGAAATAAAATTCAAATCGTGTATTGATTCGTTAAATATGCATAACAAATTGGATGTATTTCGTTACAGAGTGCGGAAGGGAATTAGAGAACGAACTAGAAAGTAGTTCGTTAAAACAAAATCCTAATTCGCTATCCATAATTAACGAATTAAACATTATTTAATTTTAAATGAATAAATAACTAATTAAATGAATTAAATAATATAAATTAAAGAATTAATAAATTTAAATTAATTTTAAAAGAATTACCGAGGACATTTATCCCGATAATCAAATACTTTAAAAATCGTTTCACCTTTTGAAACCAATAACTAAATCATTTAAATAATATGTAAAAACGAAATGAAAAATATTTTTGGTATTTTGTAAAATATAAAGAATGTATTTTCATGAAAAGAATCCGAAACAGAAAATATAAAATCTTTTTGTGTTTTATATGTTTTTCAAAAACAGTACATATTTTTAGTATTTTTGATGAGTTTGAGCAGAGAATCATATTGACCAAATTGCCCTTCCATCATAGTTTTATATTTCAGCGATATTATGACTGGCGTTAAGTCGGTCATTGGTATTGTTGTCCACTTAAATCTAATAACAAACTTTCAAGTGTTTTTGTGATATGATTAATTGGTTCAATTAGAGCACAGAATATCAGAAACTATCAGCCTCTAATCTCGGTTCAAGCTTAATTTGATTTTTTCCATATCACCCAACTTGACTTAAACCATTATATTGGTGATCAAAAATTGTTTTTATAGAAGTTTATGAGCAATGCATTGATTTTCTGTTACTATGAGTGAATATGCATGAATCCATCTGTCGGCTTACATACATTGTATCCCCTTGGGTCCGTTTCTTAATGGTATTAAGACGCGCGCAAGGGAGGAACAACGTATTACTAACATCGGATTTTGATCAAGTTAGTAATTTGGAAATTTGTATGAAGTACAACAGTGATCAAGTTTAATGACTTTTGGTTTGCTCTAAAAGCGAATGAAATATTCATGCATATGAATACCCAGATGATTAAGCCGCATAAAGATTCACAGTGTCCAGAACCTTAAAGATTGTTATTTACTTTATTTTATTTTTGGTTGATCAAACAAGTATAAGGCTTGAGTATGACAGGTTATTACATTTCTGCCATCCTCACCGAGACTTTTTCTAGAGATTAACACCCCTTTCAATTTGGCATTTCTTTATGTTTATATAACATAATTTACTCTACTTGTTTGTTTTAAGACCTACTAATTCACCAATGCAATTCAGCACACAGTCTTTTAAGCTTACTTCTTGCTGGATTTGGAGTCAAGATAATCAATGTACTATCATCTTCTCTTTTTGCTTCAAAAACTCAAAATTTTGAGGAGCATAAAACAAAAGTAAATATAAATTTAACCTCCCCAGTTAACTTAAGTCTATAAATAAATGGTTGTTCTATCAATTCAACAAGTGAATAATAGGACCAAGACATGCAAACATGCTTCACAAACTTAAATAACCGACATAATTTTCAGCGAGAAAATAATCTAAAAATGCATAACGAACGCCCCAACTATTTTCCATTATCAGGTGAATGGCTAACCCGATCATTTACAAGTAAATGTCAGGACCAAACATATACACGTGCATGCCCTTCAAATGTAGATAATTGACATAATTTTCAGCGAACGCATGCAAAAATCTTTTTGGTTTTTCTCTATGCATACAATAAAAACACAATATTTTTGTCTTTTTCAATTTTCTTATAAACAAAATAAACTTTTTGGATTTTTGGATTTTTCTGTACAAACTGAAATCACAATCTTTTTGAATTTTCAAAATTTTTGTAAGCCCCCGTTCCCGGTGCCTTACTTTAGCGTCGGATTTACTCATAAACATAGTTCTACAAATCAGAGTTTATTAAAACTTTCGTGGAATATAAAACATCAATCATCCGTTACAAAACATTTAATCTTTATTTTAAAACCATAACATAAAACATCATATTTAAAACATCATTTCTTCTATCTTCAAATGCCAGCCGTTCAATCCATGCCACATGTCATCCTCTTGCCATCTCGATAAACATGTATACCTGCGTGCATACTAAAAGTCAGCTACGCTGAGTGAGTTCTAGTTAATCAGGCGACACACAATACATACGTATATCATACATACATACATACCCGAAGATACATGCCCATACTTAATCAATCACCCTACTACCATACATACATACATATCTTCACTAACCTCAGACTACCGAGAGTACGTTCATAGTCCGCCGTCTATACCTGTACTCAAGGTCGTGAACACGTAAAAGGTCCGCAGTCCTTACCTATGTTCACAAGTTTTGGTACGTGCAAGGTCCGCAGTCCTTCCCTGTACCATCCTATTATAACAACACGTACAAGGTCCTCAGTCCTTCCCTATGTTGCAACCTAAACCATAGCACGTACGAGGTCCACAGTCCTCCCCTATGCTACCACAACACAAATATAGCACGTATAAGGTCCACAGTCCTTTCCTGTGCTGACGCCTATCTACAATACGTATAAGGTCCGCAGTCCTTATCTACGTTGACGTCTATACCTATAACACGTATAAGGCCCACTGTCCCTATCTACGTTTACATCTGTCATCTATATCACGTATAAGGCCCACAATCCTTAACTACGCCATCACCTGCCGAGTCTATGTCCAACAGAAGTTAAAGGGATTCGCCATCCTAACTTGCTACGTCGGACGTAGAACTCCCATACCATTCCTGTACCTGCATACACATACTCAATATATACAATTTATATCATAAGAACACTCTAGACGTTCTTCACATCATTCATTTAACAACCATACCCCCTGTCGATACGTGCAATATCCGAAGATCGTTCAAGCTCTGACAAGTGTTCATTTGTAATGTTCATACATCTTCCATATATAATATTCATACCTTTATTTATAACCTGAAAGTACGCGCAATATCCGAAGATCGTTCGCATACCGACAATCAATCATTCATATCTATCACATATATCATATATGGCATACACTTACCACTTAAGGTAAGTGTATTAACTAATCACATCGAGTATGCACACAGCCCCGAAAAAAACATAACAAGGAGTGGGGCTAGAAACTCACCTGAACCCTGTTACTTCTTCCGTTAATGGTTACTTCTTTCTTGAGTAGTGCACGACTAACTGTATAACATCTTTCTAGTTCAATTATTACCCACAACGAATGGGGGTTCGGGGCAGCGCCCCTGGCAGCGGGGTTCTAGGGGCGGCAGCCCCTAGTGGGGTGGCTGGGGTTAAGCTGGCAGGTCAGCTTGGAAAAATTTTATTTCCATTAACTGTCTTAACACATTTTCCATTAGGATTTTAATTTATTTCCTAATTCGTTAACTCATTCCTCATAACGAATTAAGTCTGATTCGCTATCTGATTCGTTACCGAACTTAACTTAAGCGAACTTAGCTACTGGCGAAGTTAACATCAGCGAACTTAACTGCTGGCGAAGTTAACAGTAGCGAACTTAACCAGCGAAGTTCAATCAGTAGCGAAGTTAGCTGAAGCGAACTTATTATTGGGCGAAGTTAACAGTAGCGAACTTGGCTGCGGCGAAGTTGCCCAGCTGCAGCTACTGTTCGTTCTTATCCCCCCCCATAATCATCTTCGTTTCTTAACCAAATAACTCGATTTAGGTATCAATGGATTCGGAATCCAAGCGCCTACGAACCCTAACCCTCAATCAACCAAACATTCATGTTCAAGGGGTGCGATTTATACATTCATACTACGGGTTCCTTTAGGTTATCGATAAACCTATCAAACGTTAACAGATTTTAGTAGGATTTGTTGTGTTGGATTCGTTGTTAACCTACTAAAACAGATCTATGAATTCTCAAACAAAACCGAACCTAAACGAACGATTCCTAATTATAACATACCTTAAACGAGTCGAACTACGAACACGGTAAATTATTGATATTGGTTTGGCTTGTCACGACGTTCCAGCACTAACAAGCTCGGGTTTTCGCCTTCGGATCTTGGTTCGGGTTGTGTGTGTGTTTTGGGTGTGTGTAGGGATTATGGAAAGATGGAATGAGAAGTTAGGGTTTTAGGATGGTTTAAGGGGTATTTATATCCCTTAAAGCCCATGGACCTAAGGCCCATCCCACCATCTTAATCCATTTAATTACCCAAGTTCATGATTTTTCCTATATTTAATATTAATTAAATATTAACACTCGTTTTTAAATCATAGGCCTCTTTTATTTATCGTTACAAAATTCGGGATGTTACAGTTTTCTGTACAAACTTAAAATATAATCCTTTTGGATTTTTCAAATTTTAAAATGTTTTTGATTTTTTTTCAAAATATTTTAAAGGAAAAACATTAAAGAAAAGAAATCACAATATTTTTGGATTTTAAGAATTTTTAATGTTTTTGTGTTTTATCTATACAAACGAAAAGCACAATCTCTTTGTATTTTCTAGATTTTCGCCCCCTAAAACCAAAATAAATTTTAAAAGAAATAACAGAAAATAAAGATAGTCATCCTTGTTTAAGGATATCAGCGAGAGTCTTCAATCCATTTAAACCAAGCAAAAATTGAAAACGCGTTTTGTCAAAAGCTTTGGTAAACAGATCGGCTTTCTGAAAGTCAGTATGTACTTTCTCAAGGTCAATCAACTTCTTCTCAAAGCAATCCCGTATAAAGTGATATCGAATTTCGATATGTTTTGTTTTCGAATGTTGTACATGATTCTTTGTGATAGAAATTGCAGCAGAATTATCAATCAAAATAGGAGTAGTAAGAAACTTCAAACCGTAGTCGCGAAGATGTTGTTGTATCCACAAAACCTGGGAACATCAACTCGAGGCTGCAACATACTCAGCTTTGGCGGTTGAAGTGGAGACCGTTATCTGTTTCTTACACTACCAGGAAACAAGCCGGTTTCCTAAAAATTGACATCCTGCAGTCGTTGATTTGAAGTTGATCTTGCAACCTCCATAGTCCGAGTCTGAATAAGCAGTAAGATCAAAAGTATCATCCTTGGGGTACCACAACCCGATGTCTGGATTTCCCCTCAAATACTGAAGTATTCTCTTAACCGCAGCTAGGTGAGTCACTCGGGGACTTGCTTGAAACCTAGCACAAAAACAAACAACAAACATAATTTCGGGGCGAGAAGCCGTTAGATACATTAAAGAACCGATGATGGCACGATAGAGGGTAGGATCAACGGTATCCTCCAATTCATCTGGTGATAAATTGTGACCCACGGGAAGAGGAGTTGAAGGGATTTTTCCGGCATATATCTTGAATCGGCTCAAGACATCGTTACATACTTTGTCTGATGAATAAAGATTCCTTTAGCAGACTGGTGAACTTGCAACCCTAAGAAGAAATTCATCTCTCCCATCGAGCTCATCTCGAACTTTGTTTGCATGGACTTCTCGAACACCTTACACAACGTGTCATTTGTAGATCCAAAAATAATGTCGTCGACATAAATCTGAATTAGGAGAAGATCGTCACCAACAGTTTTATGAAATAAAGTGCAGTCGACAGTCCCTCGTTTGAAGCCGTTATCAGACAGATGGTCGGCGAGCGTGCCATACCAAGCTCTCGGGGCTTGATGTAGACCATACAGGGCCTTGTTTAATCGGTAAACTCGGTCCGGATAATCAGGATCTTCAAAACCAGGAGGCTGTAGAACAAACACTTCCTCGTGTAATTCACCATTGAGAAAAACACTTTTAACATCCATTTGATAGACCTTGATATTCTTATAAGCAGCATATGCCAGGAAGATTCGAATCGACTCTAATCTTGCTACTGGAGCATATACTTCTGTGTAATCAACACCCTCTTGATGATGAAAACCTTGCACCACTAAACGTGCTTTGATTCTGACAATCACCCCTCGATCGTCTTTCTTACACTTAAATACCCACTTAGTCGGAATAGCTTTCTTGACTCTAGTAGGTTTGTCGATTAAATTCCAAACACCCAAATGTGCAAATTGCTGTAATTCTTCTTGCATAGCTTCTACCCAAGAAGGATCTTCAAGTGCCTTACGAGCCATCGTTGGCTTAACTTGAGATAGAAAGCAAGTGAATTTTGCAAGATTTACAATTCCCGATGAATGTAAATCAGCATATGTACACAATACATTATTATCACTTGACGAAGCAACTTGACGACGTGTACGAACGCCCACATCAAGTTCTCCAATGATGTTTTCCTGTGGATGATAACCATGAATTCGAAGAGTAGGATTCTCAGGAACAACAACATTATCAAATAAGTTAGTGTAATGTTCACCAAGCTCGGGAGATGAAACATCACTATCAAGTTCAATAACTTGATCATTAACTTGCTCATCATCAGAAGAAGTAGATACATTATCAAAGGAAACTGGAGAAGCAACTTGAGGTTCCTCAGTTGGAGCTATGGGTGGAGATTCAACATCATTAGAACTTGAAAATCTTGGAATAGCCAAATGATCTTCAAAGTATGCTCGAACCAGATCTTCGTCTATGTGTTCAGTCGATGGAGTAAATGAATTAAATAAACTATCATAGTCAAACATCCAGTCGGGACCT
This sequence comes from Bidens hawaiensis, assembly GCF_021521415.1. Taxonomy (NCBI): domain Eukaryota; kingdom Viridiplantae; phylum Streptophyta; class Magnoliopsida; order Asterales; family Asteraceae; genus Bidens; species Bidens hawaiensis. The sequence continues at coordinate 168,378 of NW_027496701.1, forward strand.
TTCCCTTGAGGAGGAGTTGTGTACTTTTGACAGTCCACATGGTACCATTCCTCAACGCAACCAGACATGAAGTTAAATACCCTTTTCTTTGGAGATGCATATCCCAAGAAATACCCTTCGATAGCTCTTTCTTCAAATTTACCCGCATCCTTCTTCAACATAGTACACGGACACCCAAAAGGTTCCAGGTACTTTAAGTTAGGTTTTCGATTATTCAGTAACTCATAACTTGTCTTCTTGAGTCGTTTAACAATTAGAATTCGATTAAGCATATAGCAAGCTGTATTCACCACCTCATTCCAGAATTGGACGGGAAGCTTAGAATCAGCAAGCATAGTTAGTGCAGCTTCAATCAAGGTTCTATTCTTTCGTTCAGCAACACCATTTTGTTGAGCTACATAAGGTGCACTATACTCTCGATGAATTACTTTTTGAACACAAAAGAAATCTAATACGGTGTTTTTGAATTCAGTACCATTATCACTTCGGATTCTCCTCACCTTTTGTTTGTATAGTGATTCGATCTTGGTGATAAGGTTTTGTACCAAAACCGGTGTTTGATCTTCAGTATCATAAATAATACCCATGAATATCTTGAATAATCATCGGTTACCACAAGACAATACCAATCCCCAGAAATACTCGCACGATTCACAGGACCAAACAAATCCATATGAAGTCGTTCAAGAGGAGTATCAATGGAATTCAATAACTTAGAAGGATGTGACTTCTTCTTCTGCTTGCCCTTTTTGCATGCAATGCAGTGATCCGATAATTTAAAATTCTTCAACGAGACACCCTCCACTAAATCATTAGCCATTAAAATAATTCATCTTTCGAACATGTATGTGACCCATTCTACAATGCCATAGAATCGAATCTTTCTCGGTTGCTTTCGAGACAAAACATGTTTTGATCGATGTGGATACTTTAGAGCTCATATTTAAGACATAAATATCATTCGATAGTGGTGATCGCATGACAACCATGTCCTCGGGAATCACATACCCCGGTTTTAAGATAAGACATTCTTTATCAGTATTTATGGTAGTGTACTTTTTATCGCAAATCTGCGACACACTCAATAAGTTATGATCTACCTTGTCACAGTAGTTAACTTTCTCAAAAGTAATATGCCCATTCGAAACTTCACCTTCTTGTGTGATCATGCCCCCAGAATTCCCAGCAAACGCTACATAACCTCTTTGAATGTTTCTTACGTTGGTCAATAGGTTGAGATTCCCAGTGATATGACGAGAACATCCACTATCCATAATCCAGTTTTCACCAGACATAGTCTTGGATGTACCCTACACATAAAGTAAAGATGATTAGTTCAAAAAAGGCAGCCCAGGCCTCAGTCTTGGGCACCTTTTGGTTTTCTTGAGACATTTTAAACTTAGCCGAATTCAACTGTTGTTCAGCCACTTGTGAATAAGTTACCGGCTTCTTAGACTTTCGTCTTAAGTAAGCTACTTGAACCACATTTGAATTTTCATTTGCATTTTCGTTCTTGCATAACGGTGCAGTTGGAATAAACTTGGGTTTTACTTGACCATGAGTCTCACTAACATGAATCACCTTTCGAGGATTCACATTTGAAAACATAATATGTGTATCATCAGCATACGACACAGGTCGTTTCAGAATCTCCTTTACCAAAGGAACCGGTTTGGAATGGTCTTTGATAAAAGAATGAAGATTCTGATAACTCTTCTGACTACAATTTCTCACTACATGACCATGTTGACCGCAAAGAAAACAGCTTCACATGTCCACACGATGATGTTGAGAATTAGTTGGAACAAATGATGCAGAAGATTGATGATGGCTCACATTTTTGGTCATGCTCTTAGCAAACTCATCAGATAACGCAGAATTCTTTTTCAAGTAAAAATCAAAAATTAGAGCTATTTGAAAAACTTTTCAGAGTATCTGTTCCAGTTGACTTTACAAATTTAATCTTTTTAGCATGTGTTAAAACTTTCTTGGCTTTAGTCAAGGGATCAGAAGAAGATGATGTTTTTTCTTGAGCATACAGACGTTCTAGTTCTTGAACCTGTAATGTTTCATTGTGAAATACACTCTCAATCGGTTCTGGTTTAATGATACTAATTGGAATGTCTTTCTCAGTAAACATTGTGTCAATTCCTTTCAACTTGAAAACTCTAACATATGATGGCTTAAAACTAGGAGGATTAATAAAACGCATTAAGTCCTCATCAGAAATCTTTTGTTTATCTGACTTCTTTTCCTTCATTGGTTTGGGTTTCATAGTTTCTTCCCTTTTTACTTGAGACTTGAATGAACCACACACAGCTTCCTCAAATTCTTGAGGCTCACAAAGAATATGATTAGAACTTGGGATGTTCTTATTCTTGTGTATTACCTCAGGTTCAAACACGTCTTCGATAATTACTTTGTCAACATTCTCAACAAAGACTTTGTTGCTTTCAAAATGAGGTTTTGAGGAGCAACTTGGGTTTTAACAGTTTCTGTTTTAACCGGTTTAGATTTTTCAGAAATCACAGAGTCTTTTTTACTCAAATCCTCTTCTTTTTTAGCAAAAGGATTAATTTTATAATCATTGTGAAAAGGTGGCGGAATTTCAACAAAACCGATACCTTTCTTTGAATCTTTTTGTTTTCCAGACACTTCAATAATTTCATTCAACAGAAAAGAAGAATTTCTAAATTTACCCAATTTGTTCTTCAACTCAAGAATCTCATTCTCAAGCTCGGTTATCTTTGAACGATGTTTCAAGATTTCTTGAAACTTTTGGTCATTAATTGTCATTTTCACAGATAACTCAGCCTTGAGATCGTGATTACTTGTCGACAATGCTTCAATCTTTTCTCGAGATCGCATTTGAGATTCAAGAGATTGTCGATAAGTATCCTTCAGAGAAGCAATTTCTCTTACAAGATTATCATTATGATTTTTCAAGGTTTCTAACTTCGGTTTGTTAGATTCACAATCAACACATGATACTTTAACAGATGAAGTAGCAGAGATAGAATGACTAACCTCATTGATCTTAGCCATGCAAGAAAATACAGTTGGAGGCTTGTCACAAGAGTCATCAGAATCAGATCCAGAATCGTTGTCAGAAGACATCTCACCTCCACTTGCATCTTGAAAATCTTTTGTTAGCCCAAACATAGCCAAATTAGCTTGAGTAGCATTACACAACAGTCGTTGTGACCAATCATTTCCATCAGCTAACATTGCTTGTGACCCAGAAGTAGATGGTTTCTTTTCAGCATCACTACCTCGTGGTATAGAAGAGTTTTGATGTTGACTACGAGGACTAGTATACTCTTTCTTCGGTTTGTCACATTACTTTGCAAAATGCCCAAACTCTTGACAATTATAGCACTTCACTTTCAGCTTGTCAAATCCCAATTTCTTGTTTAAATCCGGAAGATCTTTTCCAGTTCTCTGCATGAATCTTTTAACTTTACGGACGATCATAGCCATGTTCCACTTTAAATCCATGATTTCCAAATCATCTGGATCAATCTGATCATAATCCTCATCAGTTAGATCACTTGTGGCAATCTTACTACTTACCAAGTTTTCATATGAAGACATAAAGGCTGTTAGAAAAGCAAAATTCTGTTCAGCTTCCTTCATGTTGACACTAGGTGATGAAGCAAATGGATTAGTAGTAGTTGAACTTCCAGAACCACTAGATGATCCAGAATTACGAGCAGTGTAAAAACATGCTCTTGGATCATTAAAGAGAGCTGATTCATTTTCACTAGCACTTGGGTAAGAAATGCGATTATCGAAGAGATAGTTGAACTTAGAGGCATACTACCACCATAGAAAGCTTGATCTTGGCTATCCTTAGAAGATTTCTGACACTTAAGATAATATTCTCTTGCTTCAATCTTTTGCAAGAATTCAATGGTAGTCAAATCTTCATTCAAGAAATAGTTATTTTCTTTCAGAACCATTAAAAATTTGGAGTAAGAATTTGGTAGTACACTCTTAATAGTGTCAATCTTATCCATCTCAGAAACTTCCAATTTCATCTTGTCCATTTCAGCAATTAAGTGATTAAACCGTGTAATCATCTCTTCAACTGTTTCACCCTTCAATAGATTAAAGTTTCGAAACTGAAACTTGAGCATCACTTTCTTACTCTCAGCTGTGTTTCCCATACTTCTCATACGAAGATGTTGGAATAAGGAAGCACATCTCTTTATGCTACCCACTTGATGAAAGATATTTTCGGGTAAAGCCATAGTAAGAGTATAATAAGCCTTTATCTCGATCTCTAATGCTTTCTTCTCTTCTTGTGAATATTGAGAAATAGCTTTGGGAGTAAAACCAGTAGTGTCATCACCAATCATTGGTGCCATATATACCTCATCTAGACAATACGAGCAGTCAGGATGAACAGAACCCAAATGAGCACGAAACCGAGGTTCCCATTTAGCAAAATCGCTAAATTTCATCAACCTAGGACATTTCGAATGTGAACCTATCTCGGTATCAAGTTGCAACATTTGTTGCATCAACATATTTTGAGAAGCTAGTGCGTACATGCCAGCCATTTTTGTAAAAGTTTGAAACTTTAAAGGATTAAAATTAAACTTAGGTAACGAATCTGTAAACAGTGTAACGAACTGTAAACAGTTATAGCGAAATATGAACAGTAATTAATGAATCAAACCTTAACGAAGTAAGGATTAATGTTAACGAACCAGAAATGATTTTAGCGAATCAGATGATTAACGAATTAGATGGTCAACGAATCAGTCAACCCACGAAACAGATGGTCAACGAATCAGGCAACGAATCAGTCAACGAATCAGTCAACGAATCAGTCAAACTAACGAATTGACTAAACCAATCAAGAGGTGCAATCTTAGCGAACTAAAGAACGAATCACTAAGTTAAAATTAACGAATAAGATAACGAACAAGCTACAGTTGATAGCGAATCAACTTATAGCGAATCAGGTTGTTACAACCGTTTGTAACAAACTTTGACACCTAATGCCACGTGGCAAAGGTTATTATAACACAAATCCCAAGGTAACCACGTGTCACACGACTCTGTTGGACATGAATCGGATTAAGTAGCGAACTGATCGAATCAATTATTACCTTTAGCGAATTGATGAAATATGTTAACTAATCAAGTTCAGATTAACGAATCAAACTTGAATATTCATATATTCAAATCTTCAACGAAGATTTCCAGAAATCTGGAAATGAAGAACATGAACCCAGAAAACCCAGATTTGTAATACTATCTCAATTCGTAACCAAATCACACTAATAAACTACCAAATTACTCGCAAATCAATCGCGAATCCAAATCAACAGTACTCGTAACTCAATTCACAAACGACCATAACCAATTTGACCAAAAATCATACCCTGTTTCTAGGCCAAACTCAGATCCAAACAAACCAATCCAAAACTCAACCAATATCCAATTCCAATTATCCGAACCTTACTGATACCTTAACAATCACCAACCTAATCCAAACACTCCATAATTCAACCAATTCAAGCTCAAATTGAAACAAATTCAAACTGTATTTCAATTTAAATAAAAATCAACTTAATAATATCTATAATCAGTCAAATCAAGCGTAATCAAGAGCATCGAAAGCTCTGATACCACTTGTTTGTTCCTGGATCAATCCTTAATCAATAACCAGATCTCAGATCTGTGTGAATACGATTAATCCTAAATACGGATCTAGCTCATAGTTATGTTTGATTATATGTTATAGTATATATATTATCAGTATTAGTATGTGTATGCGTGTATAATATTAAGGTGAAGATTGAGAGAGATTTTGACAGAACTTTGTTAATTAACTCTCAAAACTTAGATTAATTGTGAACAGGGTTCACATATAAATAGAAGATAGGTCTAGTTCGCTAACATCCCCTGGCGAACTAGACACTACTTCGTTACATACATAAACATAAATAACATAACGAACCATCTCCTGATTCGTTAAGTAACGAATCAGGAGGAAACTAACTTAATTCTAGTTCGCTAAACATCCTTAGCGAACTAGACTAATACTTTAACAAACTAACTTAAAACAATAATATTTTATTACATTAATCAAAACGACCAATACGTTAAAGATAAATACAAATACTCGAGACGCAAAATAGTGCACTAACAAAATTAGTTCCCACAAGAGGAGGAAATAAGTATTTCATCACTTTTATTGATGATTTTACAAGGTATTGTTATGTATACCTACTGAAAAGTAAAGATGAAGCCATAAACAAGTTTGTCTTGTATAAAAATGAAGTAGAAAACCAACTAAACAGGAAAATAAAACGTGTAAGAAGCAATAGAGGTGGTGAATATGTTGCATCATTTACAGATCTATGCGCACAAAGTGGAATTGTTCATGAGCTTACCTCACCATACTCCCCACAATCTAATGGAATTGCAGAGCGTAAGAATCATACATTAAAAGAAATGATGAATGCCTTATTGTTGAGTTCCGGGTTAAGCCTGGACATGTAAAGGGGGGGGGGGGAGCCGTTTTGTCGGCTAAGTATCTTTTGAACAAAATACCTTTCAAGAATAAGGATGTAACTCCTTATGAATTATGGATGGGTAGAAAACCATCTTACAAATACTTGAAAGTGTGGGGGTGCCTAGCAAAAGTGGTCGTACCACCACCAAAGGCTCAAAAGATAGGACTCAAAATCGTAGATTGTGTATCTATAGGATATGCTCATCATAGTATTGCATATCAGTTTCTTGTTCATGAATCAAAGAATCCCGAAATACACAAAAATAATATAATGGAATCAAGGAATGCATCATTCTTTGAAGATGTGTTTCCATGTTTGGGAAATGCACATGCTAGCTCATCTACACATGCTAGTTCAGCAACACGTGCTTGTACATCAACACATGTTGATGAGATTGTTCAAGATGAAACTCAAGAACAATATGAGGCTGAGGAGGCTGAGCCAAAAAGAAGCAAAAGGCAAAGGACTGAGAAATCCTTTGGATCTGATTTTCTTACTTACTTGGTTGAGGGTGAGCCCCAAACCTATCGAGAGGTAGTCACCTCTTCAGAAGGACCACAATGGAAAGAAGCCATTAAAAATGAAATTTATTCTATCTTACAGAATAATATTTGGGAACTAGTGGATCTTCCACCGTGTGTAAACCGCTTGGATATCGTTGGATATTCAAAAAGAAGATGAAAACAGATGGTTCCATTGATAAGTAAAAGGAAAGGTTAGTAATCAAAGGGTTTAGACAAAAGGAAGGTCTAGACTATTTTAATACATACTCACATATGACTCGAATAACCTCTGTAAGGTTGGTGCTTGCGATTGCTGCTTTGAGAAATTTGGAAATACATCAAATGGATGTAAAAACTACATTTCTGAATGGGGAATTAGATGAAGAAATATATATATGGAACAACCTGAGGGTTTCTCAGCTCCTGGCCCGGAGGGTAAATTTTGCAAACTCGTTAAGTCCCTGTATGGTTTGAAGCAAGCTCCAAAACAATGGCACCAAAAATTTGACCAAGCCATGCTGGAAAATGGTTTCAAAATAAATGAGCGCGATAAGTGTGTCTATGTGAAAGATACATCTAGAGGTTATGTGATTTTATGCTTGTATGTGGATGATATGTTTGTCATAGGGAGTGATGATAAGATGATCAATCTACTAAAGATACGTTGAAGCATAGATTTGACATGAAAGACATGGGTTTAGCTGATGTGATTCTTGGAGTTATGATCACTAGAACCCAAAACGGTCTTGTGTTAAGTCAATCTCATTATGTAGATAAAATTCTTGAAAAGTTTAATGCGGGATATATGAGTATAGCTCAAAATCCAATTGATACTAGAAATAATTTGTCAAAGAATAGAGGTAAGGGTGTTGCACAGTTGGAGTATTCAAGGATAATTGTCAGTCTTATGTATCTTATGTCTTGTACCCAGCCGGAATTAGCATATGCTGTAAGAAGACTAAGTCGATATACTAGTAATCCAAGCTCTAAACATTGGAAGAGTATAACAAGATTATTAAGATATTTGAGATACACAAGGAGTTATGGATTGCATTATGGCCAAGTCCAGCTGTTGTAGAAGGATACAGTGATGGTAACTGGATATCCGACATGAAAGATTCCAAATCCACAAGTGGTTGTGTTTACCCTTGGAGGAGCTGCTATATCTTGGAAATCCTCCAAGCAAACGCTTATAGCTAGATCTACGATGGAATTTGAGTTAATTTTAAGCCAATTTTTGGAATATATTCTAGGATGGCCAAAACCTGTTACGGCTATTTGCATACATTGTGATTGCCAGTTGGCGATTGGAAGAGCTCAAGGTGCAATGTATAATGGCAAATCTAGATACATACGCCGTAGAAACAATACTAAATGATGTATATAAAATTACACATCTTTTTAGCATCAAATAATCTCTAAAAACTGCAACTTCTATCAAATAATACAGTTCAAATAGCTACTTATCATGTTAAAATGTATTTTCAGGTAATCCCAAGACTCAAACGAAGAAACGAACGAAAAGCCAAAGAAAACTCAAAGAAAACCCAAGAAAACAGTGAAACACACCCTCATGCTAACACGCTCCCATGCTTTCCTGTGCAAGAAAAGACAAAAATATGTAAGCAAAGACAAAATACTGGACAGCTGGACACGGGGCCGTGCCCCAGTAAGCATGATGCCGTGGTCACCTTTTAGAAAAGACAAAATAAAATATAACAAAACACCAAGTCACGGGGCTGTGCCTCATGAAGCACGCCCCGTGGTGAGTCATCATGTACGATCTGACAGAGCATTAAATGCGAGAGAATAGATGGACACGGGGGCATGCCTCCGAAGGAACGAGGCCATGCCTGGTTGCCCAAATAGCCTATAAATAATGGAGAATGTTGCACTCATTTGGTGTGTGTCACACCCCGTTAAGCGTATTGCGGAAGCGTAAAACGGAAATGCAACAGATACAACTGGTATCAAATACATTGTTCATAAAGAAACATTACTAACTAGTTTACAATATATTATATCGTTCTAACATCTTTTACAAACTAAGTGATACAATCAAACCGGTTCTTCAATTACTTTACTTCTAACTCAAATGCCCATGACAGCAATCACCAATCAGACACGTAACGCACAGAAAATTACTTCTCATATCTGATTACCTGAAAAGCATGTTAAAATAGGTCAACTACGAATAGTTGGTGAGTTTCATAAGTTTAACGAAATCAGCTCTGCGTATCACACAGTCACAGTTTGTATGTACGCGCGTATGTAAAAATATGCATTTTATGTTTGTATAAATATATACAGCCATATCCTTGTGTGTGTGCATATGCACACATGTAAGTTTATAATATAAATTCAAAATTTCAGTAAAATCGTGATTGTTTGTTCGTACTACCTGTTTCCAATTTCCGTGTTTAACCAACCACTGTGGATCCCCTTCCTCCCAAAACGGTTCCACATGAACTCAACCACTGTGGTCCCCCTTCCACCCACAATGATTCCATGTAAACTCAAACATTATATAGTGTACACGCAAATAATTAATATATTCTACACATAGTGTTTCCTACGGCTAATCACGTAGCATGTACATAGACACGTATGCACATATAGTATTTATCACGTATCACCAATTACTGTGGCTCCCCATCCGCCCTCAATACTCATAATCACATTATTTTCTTAACATTCATGTCATAATCAAGTTAGTTTGTTTAATAAGTTGCAGCAGAACTTGGCTCATAGGCCATACTCAACTTTTGTTTATAAGTTGCAGCAGAACTTGGCTCATAAGCCATACTCAACTTTAGTTTATAAGTTGCAGCAGAACTTGGCTCGTAAGCCATACTCAACTTTAGTTTATAAGTTGCAGCAGAACTTGGCTCGTAAGCCATACTCAACTTTAGTTTATAAGTTGCAGCAGAACTTGGCTCATAAGCCATACTCAACTTTAGTTTATTACTATTGTGGCCCCCCTTCCGCCTACAATAGCCCCCTATTTATCACAGGCCACGTTATCCCCATAGCCATTACAGACCACGTTGTCTCCAAAATTAGTTATGTTTAACATTACATAACATGTTTGTATAAACCTGCTGTTACGTGTAATTTCATTATGTTTTGCAAATTCGTATTATCTCCCCTTAATATATCAATTAATGATAATAATCATCTTTCATCAGCACGTAGTCAATCATTATGTTTGTAGGGACTTTTCATATATAATTGTTCAGATATTTTATGTCCCGAATCGTTTTCAGATCGATAACGTGTATAAACATGCTTTCCACCCCAAAAGTTCGTAAAACAGTTTAGAAAGTGGGGTCGTGAAACTCACCTTATCGTAGTTCGCACAGAAATTACGTATCAATAAGTCAGATGCCTCGTTTATAGCCTGATTCCTATAAACGGTATTGTATCGTTAATACTAGTACAGTGTTCAAGTTAAGTCGGGCTGTATAGATAATCTGGGTATAGCTGTTAGGCCCAGAACATGACCATAGTTTTAGATTGTGACGTTGTATACTATGAAATGTTTAAAATTGCATTTGGCTCGGTTTCACCGTTTTCCGAGCCTAGCTCAGTTGATCGTTTATACGTTTCGGGATTAGGTAAGATCACATAAACTTAAGTAAATATATTGATTGATAAAATGATTTGATTTATGAAAGAATTTTAAGGTTTCGGTGTCTGGTTTGGTCGCAGGGTTCGTTTCCGTTTTCACACGGTTTTGATTATACAAAACGCGCCCAATCCACCCGATTTGTCCGGAATTTTCGTAACAAGTTCGTTTTTATCAATATCATTCAAAAATATGATATTTGACCACTTTTGACATTTTGACATACCAGTCAGTCCGTTAAACACAAAACTGCCGGTTTCGTTAAAACAATTATAATTTAAATCTTTGATTAATCATAACTAAATATGTACTTATATATAAATTATGCAAATTTTTGTAAAAATACATTAAGACATGGAGAATTTTATAAAAATATTTCCAGAAATTTTATGATTAATTATTTATTTATAAAAATTCATTTAATAGGTTATAATTGTGTAATAAATGGCCCGTTTATATCAAACGACCTCCGAAAAATCCAATAATTTTTACCAATGGCCTTAATGTCATTACATAGTCCCTGCAAAATTTCCAGAACCTAACTCTTTTGACAAAATGCCTTTTTGTGCGTTTTTCGGCTGTTAAAATTCGGTTTAACCATGATTGCACAAACCATACTTAGGCATTTCCAATGATTCCCAAACTTTACCAGTGATCTTACCATCCCATATCAAACTACAAAACCAAGTTTCAGAATTTTTCAATATGTTTAGCTATTTTTCCCAAATAAACGCTTATAAACGGAAATAAATTCACCAAATATTCTCCGTTTATCGAAAAATTACCAAATTTGAACAGGGACTCATTTATATGATCCCTGATGTCCCTGCAAGTTTTCACAAGCTAACAACAAGTACGTCACAACCTAATACTAAACAGCCCCTAAACGAGTGTTACGGGTTTACCTTGTCGGTTTTCGATGAATTTTGCTAGTTTAAATGATTCTCCGGGTCTCGGGTTGCAGACTCAGTATATCTACATATCATATAACATCAAACCAAGCATAAATCATCCATGTAACAGCCTTGATAATTAGGGTTTTGGTTTTGGGTTCAAACCGAACTTTCTAACCGTAAAAACGTTGTATTCATGTTCTAATCCGCGTTTTTGACCAAAAAAAATATATGTTCCTGGTTTGTAAACATGTTTAACATCAAAACATGGTTTTACTTAATTTTTAGGGTTTTTGGATGGTTAAACATGTTTAAAACTAATCAAGAACTAATTTTCTATGTTTAAACTTATTAAATCAAGTATGAAATCTCATGAAATCAAGTGTTTACCTCAAAGTTTTTGATGGAAGATGAAGTTTCTGGATAAATAGGTTGCAGCTGCTTGGACTTGAGCTTTTGTTTAAATAGAATGAATAAAGTTGGCTTAGTTAACAAGCTTTTATAAAATGAGGGGGGGATGTCAAGTATTGCGGCCGCAAGAAAGAATGGGCCCCCCTTGGGCCCAATTTGACCCATTAATCTGATTCTAAAGGCCCAAACACGAAAAGCCCAGTCCAAATTTAGTTCGGGTTCAGTTTTTGACGCGAAAAACTTATCGGGTGCGTCAAACAGCGCGAAAACGAGTGTTTTTCAGTTTATTCTTGTAAAATAAGAAAAACGTACTGACTCGTTGTAAAATTCCAAAATATTTTCACGGATTGCTTAGAACATGTCATATAAGTGTTTTATAAATCTTTTTCGGCTTAACGGATGCTACAATGCTTGTTTTGATATTAACGATTGCGTTTAAGCTTATAGCGTATCAATAAACGAAATCTTTTTCGTTTAAAGAGTTTTAAACGTACTAGGGCCTAAATATCAACATGTTAGCCTCTATAACATATATATAAGTCGTATATGACCCCTCAGTATGTATACGGGTCATAATTAGTATCGGTCGGTTACTCGTTTAAGCACTACGAATTAACCGATTTATCGTTTACTTGTTACGTAATGAATATAGTGTACCTCGTTTTGTCATGAATGCCACATTCTCCCCCCGTTAAGAAATTTCGTCCCCGAAATTCAATATGCCAAATATGCTCTTTTTGGGGAAAATTTTATAATCATTTGTTTTGGAATTCGTTTTTCTGTTTCCGAACACGTTTGATTCCCCGTTGTGGATTCCACTGGATTTTATTCAATAAGATTTTATTGTGTCACAACTGTTTGATTTTCCTCACTCAGCATTTCCATGAGTCTCTTTATAGAGTTTAGCTGTATAAAAGTTTTAAAATAGTACTAATTCCGCCATGTCAGTAAGGCACTCATTTTGATTCGATATATATATATATATATATATATATATATATATATATATATATATATATATATATATATATATATATATATCGGGTATGAGATAATTTTGCTTAATACGTTACGGTTCGAGGCAATTTTGTACAGTTCCATGTATTTTAGAATCAACTCATCGTTTTCCTCAACTCAACTAACAACTTTCAAAATTTGATAACTTCTCGTATTTCTCAGTATAGCCCTCTTGTTAGCCTTAGGCGGTCTTCGGTTTGTTATTAATATTACGAGCTTTATTTATGGTTATCGAAATCGAATCGGATTTTGTATTTTGGATGTCGCCAATTTTTTTTTTTTTCAATTTCAATAAGATGGCGAGTTACATTCTTGCTCGTATGATATAGTATATAGGCGTTTGCATAATATTACGATGATTGTTAATGTACAAGGATTGAAATTACCGGTCTTACTCTCCTCTAATGTTTGAATAGTTTATTTGATTTGATTGTCTTATAAAGGATTATAGATTGTGCTTAGGCCAATACGGGATTTAAAATTTCATACCCAGTTCACCAAGAGTAAGGTTTTGTTAAGGCTTTTTCAGTTGGATAGTTGTTACCATTCGGAAGAAAGTATTCGGAGTGGATTAGTCAAGAAACTATTATTTAGCTGGTATTGCTTTCTCGGGATGTTTTGGGAATATGTGTTAAGAGATCCATTGTAGTTTGTTTCCCACTTCCAATGGGGTATCTCGAATTGTTGTAGCATCTCCGAGGATCTTTTGTATTCCCCATTAACTTATAATAGTGCACACCTTACAACATATGTGCCTATGATTCCTTCATATATTTCGCTTGCATCTATATACTATTACTCAGTTTATCCGCACATCTGGCCTGGCTTTTCCTTGTTCATCACTCAGTTTGCTATAAAAGTTTAAAGTTCAAGTTTCGGTTACGGATAGTGTAGATTTCCTCAACCGTGTTTCGTCATTGGGGTACTAGGTTTTGTTCCGTGTACCGGGTCACTTCTTTATCTAGAAGAGGTAGTATAACAGTTTTATTTCTATATATAACCTTCATTTGAACTCAATTAACTAGTCCATACTGACTATTACACAATGACTCCTCACTTTCATTGGGAGTGCGTTGATAGGGAATAGCTAGTTATTTAGGTTAAGAGGGTAGTTTTCCGAGTAATATGGTTAGTATTTATAGTCTTACTTTTGGTGGTTTCTATAGTATACAGAATTGTTATTTTACTAGACAGTATATTTTCCAAGGTAATAACTTGTAGGAACTAAACGTCTATCAGTGTCCATAATTAATAAACTAAAGTATATTAGGCATTACTAAGAACGTACCTGTTACTACATTTGTTCTATCCGGTTTATTCACAATACTTGACCCCTAGTCGAGTTGGACGTCGATGTCGGTCCTTGCCTTTGTCTATCCATCGCAATTGGGTTCAATCTAGGGTAGTCTTTTTTGATGTGCTCCATACTACCACACTCATAACAGGCATTACGGTTTATTATGGGTTGGTTTTGGTAGACTGGTTGTTGTCGTGTTGGTTGCGGTTGGGGTAGTTGTGAGTCCTGGAGTTGGGTTGATGGATTTATAGTATTCATAACAGTTCTACAATTTCGGGCATAGTGTCCCACCTTTCCACATTTGTGACACACATTGGTCCGACATTCACCAACATGATGATAACCACATTTTCCACATCTAGGCAAAAGCCCGTTATACTTATTTTGCTTCACATCGGAACTGATCATAGCGTAATTTTGTATTGCAAGGCGCGCACATTTATTCCGTTGTCTTTCTTGTATTCCCGCTTCATAATTGGTTCGTTTGGTACCAGATGATTCCCCGGGCATTCTTAATGAACCACTTCTAATCAAATCAGAAGTTACAATGCCGGCTTGTAACATGGCATTTTCGAAAGTTACAGGGCCAGTTGAATTAACCAAACTCCTGACTTTGGGGGCTAAACCCCAAATGTAACGTTCAGTACGTTTAGATTCTGGAGTAACTAACCATGGGACTAGACGAGCCAGTTCGTTAAAGCGATGGGTATACTCCAAGTGATCTGCACCCTTCATTTCTAGATTCCAAAGTTCTTGCTCTAATTTCTGAATTTCGTTTCTCGGACAAAAGCGTTTTATCATAAGATTTTTAAGTTCTGTCCAAGACATACGATTGGTTGCCTCTTGTCCTTGAATTTGCACAACAGTATTCCACCACATTAGCGCGTGGTCTACAAACGTAGAAGTAACAAATTTGACAATACAAGCTGGTGGACAGTTAGTGATATTAATGATAGATTCAGTCTTTTCGATCCACTTTACCAGTCCATTTGGTCCTTCAGTACCACTAAATTCCATAGGTTTACATAGCATAAAGTTCTTAAGTTGATATCCGTGTTGCGGGGGATTTTGATTGTTACAACTATTGTTCAAGTTTGGTAGGAGATTATCATTATTGAAAGTAATATTGGTATTCAACGGGGAAGTATTAGTTGTGATAGTATCAGTATTTTTCGGGGGAGCATTTGTGGTTGTATTAGTATTTGTCGAGGGATTAGTATTTACAGCCGCGTTAGCGTTCGGCACTTGATTTGTATTCATAGTTGTATGGATACCAGCAGCGAATTGTGCTGCTATTGTCGGAAGTACTGTTTGTAGTTGTCGAGCGATCATCTCGGCTATATCCGCCACAGACAACATGTTTACTTTCTTCGGGGCCATTCTAATATAAAAACCAGTTATCTCACGATTAACACAATTCACATACGCTAATAATCACAAAAAGGACTTACAATAACAAGTAATCAGGTATTTCAATTAACACGTATGTATCACACAGGTTTGTTCTCGAGTCTGAATACTAAGGATAGTATATAAAATTAGCCTAGCAAACACCAAAGTTTGCATATATATTAAAAGTTGTCATCTCATGACAAGAAATTTTAACCCAATAGGGGTCAATGTTTGTATTAAAAGCCCAAATCGTCCTCCATATTAGCATAGCGCACCACCGTATGCTTGTATGGAGTATCAGAAACTATACGCGACAATACCGTACTATCCTTATCTATCAAAGCACGCGTTATAACAATTATAAATAATTCACAACTTGTACGACAATTGTTCCGATATGATTCCATTATTGGGAAGCTGTTTTTGTTCGGTCTCTCCCGTAGGTAGATATTTGCTTGCTACGAGTTTAATCAGTATGTTACGGTAGGAATGCACGTATATATTTCACCTGATTTCTAAATGTTGTTAACTAATATTGTAACATATATTCTTTCGTCAGGTCATTCTGTATTCGTAGGCATGTCGGACTTAATAAAAGTAATAGTTTGCTGGTTGGAGGTAATTAGGTTTCACTCCAGTCGGGACACGTCATCATTTCATGAGCATGAGATTTCTCTCCTACAGTAACCAATTGGAATAGGAAAAATATAGGAGAGGTTGGATGTTCTTATTCATAGATGGTTCAAAGAGTTTGCTAGTTAAGGAGGTTCATCAGAGTTAGTTGTACTGGTAAATTGTAAAGGAAATTATTATTGTTAATATTTCTTTTTGAAATATCATTAGTATATTATCTGTACTGGTAGTCACGGTCTGTTTATAGAATTAGGGAATCAATAAAGTAGTTATTATATTTTATAATTCAATAAGTTGAATTTATCACTAAGTATTTCCCCCGGGATGGTGTTTGTTTTTCAAACAACAGGAATCGAAGGATGACCAGAAAATAGTTTAGTTTAGTGTCAAAGAAACGAGTACATGAAATAAAGGTTAGACCCAAGCTGAGAGGTATTATATGTGTATATATATATTCTTGGAATCATTATCTGTAGAACACGCCTCTCGTGATTCATTCCCGGGCCTTGTATATTAAGTTCCTTGGTGGTTTCGTCATATCACCAGGTTTAGTTTGAAGTCGGTTAAGCGCTCTCGTATTCTCGTTTACAGGAAACACCGGTTCTTTATCTGTCGTAAAGCTACCCGATCTCGACATCTTTCGATGCAATCGTTAATCAGAAGGAAACGTTTTTCAGTAGCTTAGATCATCGTAAAGGATATTATTAATTAATACCGAAGTTAAATATTTTATTTGTTACGAACAGGTATAATATAAATTTTGATACGATATAATTTTAATCATAATATAAATTAATATTAATTATAACCGAATATAATATTCGTTACAATAAGATTCAATATCATCGGTAGTACCGTACGCACACGTATACCTATATCTCATCTCAGATAAGCACGTATGCACATTTCATATATACTTCACGTCACCTTTATGCACGTATGTTGCCATTTTTACCTATCAATATGTTCCGCGACTTCACCCCGAATTCCCTCGTACAAGCAAGTCTGTTATTACGTTCCGGACCATAATAACTCACTTGCCCTACGAGTTCATCCCGGCATCCATCAGTATCTATCGTTATTCATTATTAACCTTCCCAGTGATAATAGAGCCTACGGTTATATTATAGGTATCCTAAGGGATAACCTAATCCTTAATAACCAATGGCTCTGATACCAACTTCTGTCACACCCCGTTAAGCGTATTGCGGAAGCGTAAAACGGAAATGCAACAGATACAACTGGTATCAAATACATTGTTCATAAAGAAACATTACTAACTAGTTTACAATATATTATATCGTTCTAACATCTTTTACAAACTAAGTGATACAATCAAACCGGTTCTTCAATTACTTTACTTCTAACTCAAATGCCCATGACAGCAATCACCAATCAGACACGTAACGCACAGAAAATTACTTCTCATATCTGATTACCTGAAAAGCATGTTGAAATAGGTCAACTACGAATAGTTGGTGAGTTTCATAAGTTTAACGAAATCAGCTCTGCGTATCACACAGTCACAGTTTGTATGTACGCGCGTATGTAAAAATATGCATTTTATGTTTGTATAAATATATACAGCCATATCCTTGTGTGTGTGCATATGCACACATGTAAGTTTATAATATAAATTCAAAATTTCAGTAAAATCGTGATTGTTTGTTCGTACTACCTGTTTCCAATTTCCGTGTTTAACCAACCACTGTGGATCCCCTTCCTCCCAAAACGGTTCCACATGAACCCAACCACTGTGGTCCCCCTTCCACCCACAATGATTCCATGTAAACTCAAACATTATATATTGTACACGCAAATAATTAATATATTCTACACATAGTGTTTCCTACGGCTAATCACGTAGCATGTACATGGACACATATGCACATATAGTATTTATCACGTATCACTAATTACTGTGGCTCCCCATCCGCCCTCAATACTCATAATCACATTATTTTCTTAACATTCATGTCATAATCAAGTTAGTTTGTTTAATAAGTTGCAGCAGAACTTGGCTCATAGGCCATACTCAACTTTTGTTTATAAGTTGCAGCAGAACTTGGCTCATAAGCCATACTCAACTTTAGTTTATAAGTTGCAGCAGAACTTGGCTCGTAAGCCATACTCAACTTTAGTTTATAAGTTGCAGCAGAACTTGGCTCGTAAGCCATACTCAACTTTAGTTTATAAGTTGCAGCAGAACTTGGCTCATAAGCCATACTCAACTTTAGTTTATTACTATTGTGGCCCCCCTTCCGCCTACAATAGCCCCCTATTTATCACAGGCCACGTTATCCCCATGGCCATTACAGACCACGTTGTCTCCAAAATTAGTTATGTTTAACATTACATAACATGTTTGTATAAACCTGCTGTTACGTGTAATTTCATTATGTTTTGCAAATTCGTATTATCTCCCCTTAATATATCAATTAATGATAATAATCATCTTTCATCAGCACGTAGTCAATCATTATGTTTGTAGGGACTTTTCATATATAATTGTTCAGATATTTTATGTCCCGAATCGTTTTCAGATCGATAACGTGTATAAACATGCTTTCCACCCCAAAAGTTCGTAAAACAGTTTAGAAAGTGGGGTCGTGAAACTCACCTTATCGTAGTTCGCACAGAAATTACGTATCAATAAGTCAGATGCCTCGTTTATAGCCTGATTCCTATAAACGGTATTGTATCGTTAATACTAGTACAGTGTTCAAGTTAAGTCGGGCTGTATAGATAATCTGGGTATAGCTGTTAGGCCCAGAACATGACCATAGTTTTAGATTGACGTTGTATACTATGAAATGTTTAAAATTGCATTTGGCTCGGTTTCACCGTTTTCCGAGCCTAGCTCAGTTGATCGTTTATATGTTTCGGGATTAGGTAAGATCACATAAACTTAAGTAAATATATTGATTGATAAAATGATTTGATTTATGAAAGAATTTTAAGGTTTCGGTGTCTGGTTTGATCGCAGGGTTCGTTTCCGTTTTCACACGGTTTTGATTATACAAAACGCGCCCAATCCACCCGATTTGTCCGGAATTTTCGTAACAAGTTCGTTTTTATCAATATCATTCAAAAATATGATATTTGACCACTTTTGACATTTTGACATACCAGTCAGTCCGTTAAACACAAAACTGCCGGTTTCGTTAAAACAATTATAATTTAAATCTTTGATTAATCATAACTAAATACGTACTTATATATAAATTATGCAAATTTTTGTAAAAATACATTAAGACATGGAGAATTTTATAAAAATATTTTCAGAAATTTTATGATTAATTATTTATTTATAAAAATTCATTTAATAGGTTATAATTGTGTAATAAATGGCCCGTTTATATCAAACGACCTCCGAAAAATCCAATAATTTTTACCAATGGCCTTAATGTCATTACATAGTCCCTGCAAAATTTCCAGAACCTAACTCTTTTGACAAAATGCCTTTTTGTGCGTTTTTCGGCTGTTAAAATTCGGTTTAACCATGATTGCACAAACCATACTTAGGCATTTCCAATGATTCCCAAACTTTACCAGTGATCTTACCATCCCATATCAAACTTCAAAGCCAAGTTTCAGAATTTTGCAATATGTTTAGCTATTTTTCCCAAATAAACGCTCATAAACGGAAATAAATTCACCAAATATTCTCCGTTTATCGAAAAATTACCAAATTTGAACAGGGACTCATTTATATGATCCCTGATGTCCCTGCAAGTTTTTACAAGCTAACAACAAGCACGTCACAACCTAATACTAAACAGCCCCTAAACGAGTGTTACGGGTTTACCTTGTCGGTTTTCGATGAATTTTGCTAGTTTAAATGATTCTCCGGGTCTCGGGTTGCAGACTCAGTATATCTACATATCATATAACATCAAACCAAGCATAAATCATCCATGTAACAGCCTTGATAATTAGGGTTTCGGTTTTGGGTTCAAACCGAACTTTCTAACCGTAAAAACGTTGTATTCATGTTCTAATCCGCGTTTTTGACCAAAAAAAAATATATGTTCCTGGTTTGTAAACATGTTTAACATCAAAACATGGTTTTACTTAATTTTTAGGGTTTTTGGATGGTTAAACATGTTTAAAACTAATCAAGAACTAATTTTCTATGTTTAAACTTATTAAATCAAGTATGAAATCTCATGAAATCAAGTGTTTACCTCAAAGTTTTTGATGGAAGATGAAGTTTCTGGGTAAATAGGTTGCAGCTGCTTGGACTTGAGCTTTTGGTTAAATAGAATGAATAAAGTTGGCTTAGTTAACAAGCTTTTATAAAATGAGGGGGGGATGTCAAGTATTGCGGCCGCAAGAAAGAATGGGCCCCCCTTGGGCCCAATTTGACCCATTAATCTGATTCTAAAGGCCCAAACACGAAAAGCCCAGTCCAAATTTAGTTCGGGTTCAGTTTTTGACGCGAAAAACTTATCGGGTGCGTCAAACAGCGCGAAAACGAGTGTTTTTCAGTTTATTCTTGTAAAATAAGAAAAACGTACTGACTCGTTGTAAAATTCCAAAATATTTTCACGGATTGCTTAGAACATGTCATATAAGTGTTTTATAAATCTTTTTCGGCTTAACGGATGCTACAATGCTTGTTTTGATATTAACGATTGCGTTTAAGCTTATAGCGTATCAATAAACGAAATCTTTTTCGTTTAAAGAGTTTTAAACGTACTAGGGCCTAAATATCAACATGTTAGCCTCTATAACATATATATAAGTCGTATATGACCCCTCAGTATGTATACGGGTCATAATTAGTATCGGTCGGTTACTCGTTTAAGCACTACGAATTAACCGATTTATCGTTTACTTGTTACGTAATGAATATAGTGTACCTCGTTTTGTCATGAATGCCACAGTGTGCTTGTATAAAACTTTTATACGGGTTTCTCTAATAAAACACCCACTTTACACTCATATTTAAGGTCTTGTGGAGAGTTTGCAGGCTTCAAGGTTATCATCATCATCATCATCATCATCATCATCATCATCATCATCATCATCATTATCATCTATCATCATCATCATCCATCACCATTGAAGAAAGAAGATTCATCCATATTTGGTTAGATTGTTCTAGTTTGATCATGTGTTTGTTATCTTTATCTCTTTGGATGTTTATAACCATGCTCATTATGAGCTAAACTCCATTTACCATCTAATTTCTATTAAGATGTTTTGTTTTACTTGATGATTATCTTAAATATGTAATTTAGTTTAGTAGAATACATGGTTATCTTGCAATAATCCTTTGATGAAAACTGTTATATCACTTTAACTCAACAAATCAAGGTTGATGATTAACAAACAATCATGATTCACTCATGTTCTTGGAGACTAGAAATGGTAAAAAGAATAATTTGATAACTTATTCAAAGTAAAACATGGATCCTTATATTGTACTTGGAAATGATGAGATATAAGTTATGATCTATTTCTTTAGTTTTGATAATTCTGAAATAACATCGTTAACACGATTGCTTAGGTTATCATGCTAGTTAAAGAAATCATATGTTAATGGAATGTGTAATTATTACCTAATTATATAACCCAAGGGGAGGTTGTGTGACTAAACTATAACCACCCGAAATTGTCACACCCTCAAAATCCACTAACGGAGTTTTACCGTCAGAGGGTGCGAACTAACAGGATCGGAATCATCAGTTATAATCAAACCATAAAAACGTTTAAATGAAAATAAGTGCGGAAGCGTAAAACCATAGAAACAACGTTACGTCACCAGAACGATTTAAAACCAAGGATAACAGTTAAAAGTAAGTTTGCATAGTTAAAAGTTTATCAAGCAATGCATGTTCCTAAACCGCGCGCCCGCCTCGGCTACCTGAGAATAACATACTAAAAGTGTCAACACAAGGTTGGTGAGTTCACAAGTTATATAAAAATAAATCGTTTAGCATTTACGTTTAGCGTTACAGCGTTTTGCGTTACAGCGTTACAGCGTTTTGCGTTACCAGATAGTGTTATGTCAAATTATATATCGATAGGTAGCTAGTCTATACAACAAGTATTACTAAGTGTTCGACACCGAAGCTGACTCGTTTATTAAGTGCCTGTCACCAGGTCCTCCAGACCATGGTACGTGTTAGCCAAAATTACACCCGCTCGACCTCCAGTCGAGTTTAGCGTTGGGTGGGGTTTGTCAAACCCAGTAGTACTACTCAACAGTGACTCGCTATTCTAAATATTAACCGGTTCGATGTGTAGGACTTCAAATATTTCGTTTGCCACTTAACCTTTACAAGTGATATATAATTTATAACAAAATCTTAAATGCGTTGTGGAGTATGTTATCTCCCCCAAGTGAAAAGCGTTTGAAAACAGTTTAAAGAGGGGAAAGTGAAACTCACTGTTTGCGAAGAATTTCCCAAATTAAATCACCAAGATGCGCGTCACCGAAAAACTCTCTCTAACGTTCTAAAACAACAAAGAGATTTTTCTAAGTGTCGGAATATTATCGAGTCTCTAGACCCGGCACATAATACCTATGCACATAACATGTTTCGTGCATCGTTCGTGAATCGTGTGTGACTTTAACAAGTGTTTTTGTGACACATTACATGTGTAAGCAATCATATACGTGCCATGTATTCATAACGTACGTTACAAGCAATTATTCCCCGTAAGAGCATTTTGGTCAACAAATAACAATTAACTAGCCATTATTCCCCATGAGGGCAATTTGGTCAAATCATGGCAATCAATTAGCAATTATTCCCCCGCAAGGGTATTTTGGTCAAAACATAACAATTATATAGCAAGTATCATGTTTCGTGCATCTTTACACAACTCAGCAGCTAGTTTCACCGAGACAGAAATCCTACTAGAAAGATTTTACTATTTCACCGATCATAGCATTTCAATTAATTTACCAAAAATCATCACAGAAGCACATATGTCTTAGGTTTCCAGAACATATTTAATTATATTTTTATTCCACATAGTTTTCTCACAATCATCAAATCATTACAGCAAACTCATAACAGTCAAGTTCATGCGCAACAGAATGTTATTTGCAATTCCCGTTAAAGAATTTTCGTCCCGAAAATTTGAGTCAAGTCGTGGTGAGTGTCTGAAAGAGTAAGAAAAAAAAATTTCAGTTTGTCATATCATCCCCTAGTAGAAAGAAATTTCGTCCCGAAATTTAATTCATACCTCCGGTGATGTCTGACGGTTTGCCGAGTTTCGCGATTTTCGGTGTTTGGTCAGCCCTTCAAAAAGGTGAGGATACTTTTTCATCATTTGATCCTCGCGTTCCCACGTGAACTCCGGTCCACGTCTCGAGTTCCAACGAACCTTAACGATTGGAATTTTGCTGTGCTTGAGCGTCTTGGTTTCCCAATCCAAAACCTCGACTGGTTCCTCAATGAAACGTAACTGTTCATCAACTTGTAGTTCCTCCAAAGGGACTATTTGGGTTTCATCGGACAAGCATTTCTTCAAATTGGACACGTGGAATACATTGTGTACGCCACCAAGTTCCGTTGGTAGGTCCAGTCGGTACGCCACCGGACCAATGCGCTCAGTTATCCGGTAAGGACCAACATATCGTGGGTTGAGTTTGTTTCGCTTACCAAAGTGAACCACACCTTTCCAAGGTGAGACTTTGAGTAACACTCGATCGTTCACTTGAAATTCGAGGGGTTTTCGGTGCTTGTCGGCGTAACTCTTTTAGCGATCTCGTGCTGCTGCCATGCGATTTCGGATTTGAACAATCTTTTCTGAAGTTTCGAGTACCAGTTCCGGACCAGTGATTTGGCTGTCACCCACCTCTGCCCAGCAGAGTGGTGATCGACACTTCCGTCCGTACAGCGCTTCAAACGGCGCTGCCTTAATACTTGCGTGGTAGCTGTTATTATACGAAAACTCTACCAAGGGTAAGTGGGGTTCCCAACTTTTTCCGAAATCCAATACGCAGGCACGCAACATATCCTCCAGGGTCTGAATAGTCCGTTCACTTTGCCCATCCGTCTGAGGATGGTACGCTGTGCTCATATCGAGACGGGTGCCTAGTGCGCTTTGCAGCGACTTCCAAAAGTGCGAAGTGAAACGAGAATCTCGATCAGAAATGATTGAGACAGGCACTCCGTGTCTAGACACTACTTCCTTCATGCATACACGAGTCAGTCTTTCCATTTTGTCCGTTTCTTTAATCGCTAGGAAGTGTGCCGACTTAGTCAACCGATCAACGATCACCCAGATGGTATCGCATCCCGTCGGTGTCTTAGGTAAACCCGTGATAAAATCCATTGAGATGTGTTCCCATTTACACATTGGGAGTTTCGGTTGTTGTAGTAGACCAGATGGTTTCTGGTATTCTATCTTGACTCTGGCACAAGTCAAGCATTTGCTCACGTAGGTGGCAATGTCGGCTTTCATGTTCGGCCACCAGTAAAGTGCCTTTAAATCATGGTACATTTTATCTGAGCCAGGGTGGATAGAATATCGGGACTTGTGAGCTTCGTCCATCACTAGAGTTCTCAACTCTCCGCAGCGTGGAACCCAAATTCGGTTCTCAAAATATCGGACCCCGTCCGATCTGGTTTCAAGTTGCTTGTTCATGCCCCGCATGAGTTCTGATGGGAGATTATCATCTTTCAAAGCTTCAAATTGCGCATCGCGAATCTGATCGGGTAAGCTGGCAAGAATCGTGAGTTGCAATGCTCGCACTCGTCTAGGTTTATCTGTTTCTTTTCTGCTGAGGGCGTCGGCCACTACATTGGCCTTGCCAGGGTGATACTTGATGGCACAATCATAATCTTTAAGCAGCTCGACCCAACGACGCTGTCGCATGTTCAGCTCCTTCTGATCGTAGATATGTTGGAGACTCTTGTGGTCGGTGTAAATGGTAAACTTGGTACCGTACAAGTAATGCCTCCAAATCTTAAGAGCAAACACCACAGCTCCAAGTTCCAAATCATGGGTCGTGTAGTTCTTCTCGTGAACCCGTAGTTGTCGAGAGGCGTAGGCTATAACCTTCTCGAGTTGCATCAGCACACAACCGAGACCTTGTATAGATGCGTCACAGTGTACCTCAAAATTTTCCGTTCCCTCGGGGAGGGTTAAAATTGGGGCGCTGCAGAGTTTGGTTTTCAATAGTTGAAAGGCGGATTCTTGCGCGTCACCCCAATTGTACTTAGTGCCTTTGTGAGTCAAAGCGGTGAGGGGTTGAGCAATCTTTGAAAATCCCTCTATGAAACGCCGGTAGTAGCCGGCCAGTCCTAGGAATTGTCGCACCTCAGTCGGAGTCTTAGGTGCTTCCCAGTTTTTGATGGCCTCTACCTTACCGGGATCGACATGGATACCATTCTCGTTGATCACATGCCCTAAAAAGTGAACCTCGCGAAGCCAAAATTCACATTTCGAGAGTTTAGCATACAGTTGTTCCTTCTTCAATAATTCCAGAATTACCCTTAGGTGCTCTTCATGGTCAGCTTCGTTCTTGGAGTAGACGAGAATATCATCGATGAATACAATCACAAACTTGTCGAGGTACGCCTTGCATACTCAATTCATGAGATCCATAAATACAGCTGGTGCGTTGGTTAGGCCAAAAGGCATAACCGAAAACTCGTAGTGACCATACCGTGTTCTGAAAGACGTCTTTGAAATATCTTCCTCGCGCATTCTCAGTTGGTGGTAACCGGATCGCAGATCGATCTTCGAGTAGTAACTCGATCCTTGAAGCTGGTCAAACAAATCGTCAATTCGGGGTAAAGGATAACGGTTCTTGACCGTCACCTTGTTCAACTCCCGGTAGTCGATACACATGCGGAAAGTCCCGTCTTTCTTTCGGACAAACAAGACAGGGGCTCCCCATGGCGATGAGCTAGGTCGGATAAAACCCTTATCCAACAAATCTTGCAACTGAGTGGACAACTCCTGAAGTTCCGCCGGTGCGAGTCGATACGGGGCTCGTGCTATGGGTGCTGCACCGGGTGTCAACTCGATTTGGAATTCGACTTGACGAATAGGAGGGAGTCCGGGCAAATCCTCCAGGAAAACTTCCGGAAAATCTCGCACAACCGGAATATCTTCAATTCGTTTATCCTCTGCGGGTTTCTCAACAATCTGCGCCAAAATCGCCGGATGACCCTTTCGTAGATACTTCTGCGCCTTCATAAGGGTAATGACGCTGGTGGTCATGCCGCTTCTCTCACCTCGGACCGAAATGATCTCGCCGGAAGGGGTGGTAATGTGTACTATCTTATCGTGGCATATAATCTCCGCTCGGTTCTCGGATAACCAGTCCATGCCGACAACGACATCGAAACTACTAAGCGTAAAAGGAATAAGGTCGATATCAAAGACATGACCTGACAGTTTTAACTTACATCCCGCAAGTACATGAGTCGTTACTATAGTCTTACCGTCAGCTAATTCAACAGGAAACTTAGCATCTAACGGAGTTGGAGTTAAGTCTAAGAGTTGACTAAAGGCTTTCGACACAAAACTCCTATCAGCTCCAGTGTCAAATAATACAGAAGCAAAACAATCGTTTACAGGGAACTTACCAGTCACCACGTGCGGATCATTGCGGGCTTGACCCGACCCAATTACAAACGCTCTTCCCTTGCCATTGCTTCCACCATTACTGCCACTTCCATTACCCCCATTGTTGTCATTCTGTTTCAGCTTGGGGCAATCTTTTCTGAAATGACCTTCCTGCCCGCATTCAAAACATCCCTTCGTCGTCATAGGTGGCTTAGGAGCACCCTTTGCCACAAGGTCTCCTCTACATTCTTTCGCTTGGTGACCCATCTTTCCGCATCTCTGACACTTGACACGGTCACACTGGCCAACATGATGATAGTTGCACCTGTTGCACTTTGGATATTTCCCAGCATATCCGCTCGAAACCTGCTCGCTACCGTTGTTGTTGTTGTTGTGATTCTGAGTGTTAAAGCTCCGAGTGGATTCGGGCTTACGGTAGTGTTGTTGCGGTGGGAGGTTCGAGGATGAAAATCTGGTGTTGTCAAACTTCCTCTTCCCGCTGCTCGGGTTGCTGTTGCTGTTGTTGTCGTTACTCGGGTTATCACGGGCTTTAGTGGTCGAACCCCTAGGTGGTAACGCACCTTGGGTCACAGCCTGATCCGTCAGTTTGTGAGCTAAATGGATCGATTGTTGTATCGTGGCTGGTCTGGAAGACGTCACCATGCCCTGAATCTGCGGTGCTAACCCATCAATGTACATTTCGATCCTCTTGCTCGGCGGATCCACCATCCGCGGACACATCACAGCCAACTCGTGAGAACGAGTAGTGTAGGCTTCGATTTCCGAACCCACCATCTTCAGTGACCAAAACTCCGACTCCAACTTTGAAATCTCTTCTCTCGGACAATACTCCTCTCGCATCATGTTTTTGAACTCCTCCCAGTTCATCGCGTTAGCCAGTTCTAATCCAAGGATCTGGACGTTCGAATTCCACCAAGTGAGGGTGGAATCCTCAAGTGTTCCAGCAGCGAATTTGACCCTACTGGCAGGGGGACAATTACACATCTCAAAGGCCGACTCGGCCTTCTCAGCCCAACGCAGGAAGCCTATAGCTCCCTCAGTGCCCTTAAACGTACTGGGCTTGCAGTCAAGGTAGTTCTTAAAGGTACACGTTCCACTTGGACCTCCAGTTTGGTTCTGAACGTGTGCGGCTAGAGCGGCCGCCGCATGGTCGTTCAGCAGAGTTTGGAGTTCAGCTGCAGTCAAGCTGATGTTACCACGTCCTCGTCCAGCGTTTCTTCCAGCCATTTCCTAGAATCACAGTATAAAATGTTAAACATGAATTTTTCTTTCATATACAACACACCATACATGTAATAAAAAGATAGGTAAGAAAGAAATAAGAAACAACATCACATCACAACCACATATTAATCTAAATAAAAATTCATGATTAAAACCATTGTATTCGCTACAAAGTATTTCCAATCAATCCTTAAAATCATAGAAAAATAATAGTTCGGATGGAGACAACCCCTCCATCTAAGTGTCATCATCACTAGATGTCATCGTCTGAGGACACCTCTGAGTGTGCCTCTTCCTCAGCCGGTTCTTCTTCGGGTTCCTCCTCGGGATCTTCCTCGGGATCCTCCTCAGGCTCCTCTTCGGGGTCTTCTTCAGGTTCCACTTCAGGCTCGGCCTCAGGCTCTGCCTCAGGTTCGGCTGCGTTCTGAACAAGTTGCATTTGTAAGACATCGCAACGCTCTAACGCTATCTCAATTCGGGTCCTTGCTTCTTGGAGTTGCTCTTGCAAGTCTATCATCTCGGCTTGCATCTTCATCATAACCTTCATCTGTTGCTCACTGGCCTCTTGCATTTCTTTCATTGCCGCTGCCATGCGGGCAATCTCCTCCTTAGTCTCGGTTCCATCTTTTAACAGTCAGGAAACGTTAGCTCTCGTATAGCGCATGTAACCCACATCACGCTCCAAACAAGAAACGACAGCTGCGAGAACTCTCTCTACAGGTTCGGTTATGGGTGGTAGGGTGTTGGGATAAGCAGGGTGGTTCGGGTGAGGTAACGGGGGAACTTGTTCGCGATAGACCATACGTCTGATCATGTTAGGGTACCATTCCCAGCTAATGTCGTTTTCGTAAATGCCTCCGGATAGGCGGTACCTCTTCGGTGCGGGAGCTTCGAGTTCCGGGACTACTCGGGGTGGTGAGGCGGTAGGTAACTGCGGTTCCTTCCTGTGAGCATGCGTCATCGAATCGGATGATGATGAGGGTGGCGTCGACATTCCTACAGGTAAGCCGTATATGCACGCGCGTATGAGTGAAAGAGGTAAAGAGATAGGATTACAAGACTACACAAACCTATGCAGTGCGTATCATTATAACTAATGGGTCGTCGCGGTTATAGTCTAGTATGCATGCAGCTTCTAGTTTGCTATAACCAATGGCTTTGATACCAATCTGTCACACCCTCAAAATCCACTAACGGAGTTTTACCGTCAGAGGGTGCGAACTAACAGGATCGGAATCATCAGTTATAATCAAACCATAAAAACGTTTAATGAAAATAAGTGCGGAAGCGTAAAACCATAGAAACAACGTTACGTCACGCAGGACGATTTAAAACCAAGGATAACAGTTAAAAGTAAGTTTGCATAGTTAAAAGTTTATCAAGCAATGCATGTTCCTAAACCGCGCGCCCGCCTCGGCTACCTGAGAATAACATACTAAAAGTGTCAACACAAGGTTGGTGAGTTCACAAGTTATATAAAAATAAATCGTTTAGCGTTTGCGTTTAGCGTTACAGCGTTTTGCGTTAAGCGTTTTGCGTTACAGCGTTACAGCGTTTTGCGTTACCAGAGATAGTGTTATGTCAAATTATATATCGATAGGTAGCTAGTCTATACAACAAGTATTACTAAGTGTTCGACACCGAAGCTGACTCGTTTATTAAGTGCCTGTCACCAGGTCCTCCAGACCATGGTACGTGTTAGCCAAAATTACACCCGCTCGACCTCCAGTCGAGTTTAGCGTTGGGTGGGGTTTGTCAAACCCAGTAGTACTACTCAACAGTGACTCGCTATTCTAAATATTAACCGGTTCGATGTGTAGGACTTCAAATATTTCGTTTGCCACTTAACCTTTACAAGTGATATATAATTTATAACAAAATCTTAAATGCGTTGTGGAGTATGTTATCTCCCCCAAGTGAAAAGCGTTTGAAAACAGTTTAAAGAGGGGAAAGTGAAACTCACTGTTTGCGAAGAATTTCCCAAATTAAATCACCAAGATGCGCGTCACCGAAAAACTCTCTCTAACGTTCTAAAACAACAAAGAGATTTTTCTAAGTGTCGGAATATTATCGAGTCTCTAGACCCGGCACATAATACCTATGCACATAACATGTTTCGTGCATCGTTCGTGAATCGTGTGTGACTTTAACAAGTGTTTTTGTGACACATTACATGTGTAAGCAATCATATACGTGCCATGTATTCATAACGTACGTTACAAGCAATTATTCCCCGTAAGAGCATTTTGGTCAACAAATAACAATTAACTAGCCATTATTCCCCATGAGGGCAATTTGGTCAAATCATGGCAATCAATTAGCAATTATTCCCCCGCAAGGGTATTTTGGTCAAAACATAACAATTATATAGCAAGTATCATGTTTCGTGCATCTTTACACAACTCAGCAGCTAGTTTCACCGAGACAGAAATCCTACTAGAAAGATTTTACTATTTCACCGATCATAGCATCTCAATTAATTTACCAAAAATCATCACAGAAGCACATATGTCTTAGGTTTTCATAACATATTTAATTATATTTTTATTCCACATAGTTTTCTAACAATCATCAAATCATTACAGCAAACTCATAACAGTCAAGTTCATGCGCAACATAATGTTATTTGCAATTCCCGTTAAAGAATTTTCGTCCCGAAAATTTGAGTCAAGTCGTGATGAGTGTCTGAAAGAGTAAGAAAAAAAAATTTCAGTTTGTCATAGAAATTGTTAGAATTAGAATTTTAGAAATCGAAGTCAATTCTAATCTTTCTACTTTATTAAACTACTTGCCCACTTAAATTGACATTCTCGTGGTAGTATGTGATTAAGCAAGGATTGACTTGAAAATATGCATGCTACTTTCTTTTATGTCATAGAATATGTTCACTTAGAAATGAGGGGCTATTCTATCATATATTATTAGGGCAAGTTTATAACATGTTTACTTAATAATCATCCAGGAAGAATGAAGTGGATTCTTGATCTTAGATGATAATCTTCATATAATTGATTTACTCATTTAGAATTTCTCTTATTGTCACCTACATATTATATATATATAAGTATTTCTATTTTATAGAAAGTTTAAAAATCAACCCCAAAATGATTAAAACTCTCCGATTTAACTAAAAGGAAGATCCATTATTAGAAACATTTGTGTCCACAGGATCGATACATGGTTCTTACCAATAATATTCTACATATAGGATAGGTACACTTGCCTATCTTGTGTGTGTTTAGTCTTAGTAGAAATCTCTTTTATAAATTTAAAACACGATCTTGTGCGAAAGCTAAAATTCCAAATCTCCCATCATTAACCGCTCAGCACACACACATCAAAGTTTTTGGCGCCGTTTCCGGGGACACCGTACGTTTCTAAGAACGATCCAAGTTTTTATTTAATCGTTGTTTATAAATTGTAAAAATTTTTAACTTTTTTTTTTACTAACTATTAGATTAGAATTTTTTTAAGGCTAACCTAACCTTTACTTTAGCTTTAACTTTAATTAACCTTTAGTTTTAATTCTACTAACCTTTAATTTAATTTCAATTTAAATAGTTTAAATTGATTTAATCCCATGTATGTCCTCTACATTCGGACCTGAGCTTATTTCCCCAATTTCTGAACCGGTATAACTTTTTCGCTGACGAATACGTAAACGGACTGCAGAAACCGCTGAAAAAATCAAAGTCAAATCAGTAGACGCTACGAAATCAAGAGAAAATTAACCCGAAGAAATGATGGAAGAAAAAAACAATGAACCCAACATGAGCCAATATGCTAAGCCAACCCTCAAAGGCTACGACAATGGAGTGGCTCTACCCGAAATCATCCAGCATTTCGAAATCAAATCAAGCACCATTCATATGGTGGAAATTTCAGTTCAATTTCATGGTCTCCTCGACGAAGACCCTCTTTCTCATATATCCCGATTCTTACGAATCTGCGGAACCTTTAAAATTCAAAACTGTTCAGAAGATCAAATCAAACTCAAACTATTTCCTTTCTCTCTAAGGGGATAAGCCTTAGAATGGATAGAATCTCTTCCTTCTGGTTCCATCACCAACTGGGACCAAATGGTTGAACAGTTTCTCCTCAAATACTTTCCGCTGGTAAAACTGCCAAATATCAAGCCAATATCACCGCACAGCTTGAAGCACTCTCTAAAAAATTTGAGCAACTTCAAGCCGAATTATCAAAAACCAAGATCACCTGTGACACCTGTGGAGGAACTCATAAGACAAGTGACTGCAAACAAGTCCTTATGGCCATGGAAGAAGTTGACTTCATTGCCCGTCAAAAAAAACGCTTTCAGCATCAACTACAATCCAGGACGGAGAAACCACCCGAATTTCAGTTGGAAGGACAGTGGTAACACTCAAACCCTACCCGGATTCAAAAAGAGGCTGATGAATCAATCTTTCCAACCTAAACCTCACTTTCAAGAACAAAGTTCCAGTAGCCATCAAAATCCGAGCTACTCAAAAATTGAAGAAATGTTGGTCCAAATCATGACCAGGACAAATGAAGTAGAAAATAAGGCCGACTCAAGAGCCGTTGATATCATAGAGTATTATTGAAGCGTGAAGCTGACCTAAAAAGGCAGTAAACATCATTTCAGAATCTAGAAACTCAGATCGGACATATTGCCCGACAATTGTTTGAAAGACCAACTGGCGCTCTTCCAAGCAACACAATAACAGACCCAAATGCAACAGCCAACACTGTTACATTGAGAAATGGCACAACCACTGTTGCCTCACCAACTTTAGAACCAGTTATGGAGAAGGAAGTCCCTGATAATACGCAGGAGAGACTGATCCAACAGGAACTATACAACCTAAGGAACTAGTCCGAACTTATATTCCACCTATTCCATATCCTGGACGACTGAAACAGGAGAGATTGAAAGCTCAGTATGGTAACTTTTAAAACTCGTCAAACAACTCCAAATCAACATCCCTTTTGTCGAAGCCATTACTCAGATCCCGAAATATGTAAAATTTCTAAAAGAAGTGCTAACCAAAAAAAGGAAGATGGAAGAACTCTCGCATGTCACCTTGAGTTAAGAATGCTCAGCTGTCCTCCAAAACAAGATGCCACTGAAAATGACTGATCCAGGGAGCTTTACGATTCCTTGTCTCATAGGAAATATGCATGTTAGCAATGCCCTAGCCGACCTAAGAGCTAGTATTAATTTAATGCCTTATGCGGTGTTTGCAAAACTAGGGATATGAGAACCAAAGCCCACCCGCATGAGCATTCAGTTAGCTGACCGATCCATTAAATATCCTCGGGGCATTGTTGAAAACATGCTTGTCAAAATTGACAAATTTGTTTTCCCAATAGATTTTGTAATACTAGACATGGTGAAAAAAAAAGTGTACCTATGATTTTAGGAAGACCCTTTCTAGACACCGCGAAGGCTATTATTGATGTTTGCACCGACAAACTCACTCTCATGGTCAATGACGAGGCAATCACTTTTGACATAGGAAAAAACTATGCAACATCCGGAACATCACCATGACACATTACACTGTGTTAACATCATCGATTCTATCGTGAGTTGCTATGTGCGAGATTCCTCCATTAGTAACACACTAGAAACACATATATGAACTATCACCAAACCCATTTTAGAAAACGGAAATCTCAATACTAACAACAACAATCAAGAAACATCAGAAGTAGTATGTGAGATCACCGAATGTAATGAAAAATCAAAACCATCAATCAAAGAACCACCAGCCTTAGAATTAAAATAACTCCCGAACCATCTCAAATACGCCTTTCTAAAAAAAACTCAACTCCCAGTAACTATTTCATCTCACCTTTCTAAAGAAGAGAAAGACGAATTTCTTAAGGTTCTTAAAAACCATAAGAAGGCTATCTCATGGAAGATCATGGATATCAAGGGCATCAGTCCTTCTTTTTGTACTCACCAAATCCTCATGGAGGAAGAATTCAAAACCCGTGGTCCAATATCAAAGAAGTCTTAATCCCAACATGCAAGATGTGGTGAAGATGGAAGTAATCAAAGTCCATGATGCCGGATTAATCTAATCAATCTCAGATTCACCTTGGGTTAGTCCAGTTCAAGTAGTACCAAGAATGGAGGAATGACAGTGGTAATGAACGAGAAGGACGAGCTAATACCAATGAGGACCATCATAGGCTGTCGAGTTTGCATTGACTACAAGATAAGACCATTTTCCACTTCCTTTTATCGACCAAATGCTTGAACGTTTATCTGAAAAAATGTTCTACTGCTTGATGGATTTTCTGGATATTTTCAGATTCCAATTGCTCATGAAGATCAGGAGAAAACCACCTTTACATGTCCGTGTGGCAATTTTGCTTACCTAAGAATGCCATTTGGATTATGTAACGCTCCAGCCACCTTCCAACGTTGCATGGTGGCCATCTTTCATGAAATGATCGAACACTCTATTGAATTTTTCATGGATGATTTCTCAGTCATTGGAGACTCCTTCGATCATTGTCTGAAAAACCTAGACAAAATGTTGGCTAGGTGTGAGGAAGTAAAGCTAGTACTCAACTGGGAAAAATGCCACTTTATGGTCAAAGAGGGTATTGTTCTCGGTCACAAGTTATCTCAAGCAGGACTAGAAGTTGATAGAGCAAAAATTGAAACCAAATCCAAACTTCCACCACCAACTTAAGTCAAAGCCATTAGAAGTTTTCTAGGTCACGCATGATTTTATCGCCGCTTCATAAAAGACTTTTCCAAAATTGCTAGACCTATGACCAAACTTTTGGGGAAAGATGCACCATTCGTCTTCTCTGAAGAATGTGTAGAGTCATTCAACATATTGAAAGACAAATTTGTCAACGCACCAATCATGACTACACCTGATTAGACCCTTCCATTCGAGATCATGTGTGATGCAAGTGACTTTTGCAGTTGGAGCGGTACTCGGACAACGTAAAGAGAACCATTTTCACTCAATTTACTATGCTAGTAAAACTCTTAATGATGCACAAGAAAATTACACCACAACAGAAAAAGAGTTATTAGTCGTAGTTTTTACCTTTGAAAAATTTAGATCAAACATAGTCCTTTCCAAAACCATAGTTTACACTGACCGTAGCCGCCATACGATACCTCTTCCACAAGCAAGATGCCAAATCCAGACTTATCCGATGGATTCTACTACTCCAAGAATTTGACATAGAAGTCAAGGATAAGAAATGATCAGAGAACATAGCCGCAGACCATCTTTCACGTTTAGAATTCCCAGCTTCCAAAGAACTTCATAAGGAAATTATCAATGATAATTTTCCACACGAAGTTCTAATGTATATCCAAGCATTCATGAAAGAGGAGGATGAAAGTCCTTGGTTTGCAGATTGTAGGTTCTCAGCCGGATCTACACATGAGTATCTCGTAACACGATGGTGCGGAATCTCCTACGTATATGATACGAGTGTTTACACGAGTAGTACTTAAATGACACGCAAACACACACACACAAAGGAATACTTGTTATATTGCAATAGCGATAACCAATGACACCAAACACGTAACACCAAGTGTTACAAAACACAACCGTCAAGTCCTTTTCAAATAAGCCAAAGTTAGGGTATATATAATACGAAAACTTCGCCTAACATGCTAGGCGAAGTTTTCCCTAACTTCGCTTGCCCCACAAGTTCTCTAAATGCTAAAAGCAAACTAAACAAGTTCAACAAGATAAGAACAATGTAACGATTACAGACACGATAAACATGAGATAAATGAACTACTGGCATCATGCACCAACAGACTCCCCCTTGGCAGTAGCTTCGTATCTCTAACATCTTTCCCGTGTCTGGTAATCCAAAAATCACGTACCCACCGTCTTCAAGCATGAACACCCTGTCTTACGTAGACAGAGACCACCCTCTGGTACTTCTTTGCTTCGTCTTTCCACGCCGGGATATAGAAAATCTTCTTATCATTGAGTACCTGCAAATCAGCTTGAGACAAATTAACCAAGTGCATTGGATCATACACTCTCAAGATCTCCTGTTCGTCTTCATCTTCCATCACGGCTTCAGCAGTTTGACAATCAACATACCACCACTTGAGATCCTTTAACACATCCTGGGGCATAAGCTTCATAGGAATCTCTTTCAAACAACGGATTGGCTTGTACTTCATCACCATCCAGGGCTTGCCATCAGCCCGCATACCTCGTTCCTTATCTTCAATTAGCTTCCCCTTTTGAGGCTTCAAAAACTCAAACTTTTTCTCTTTAACACTCTCCTTCCACACAATCATTCCAACCCATCTCGCAAAGTTATCATCACTTCTATTAATCAACCTTAACCGAGCCAAATCTTTCACTTCATACTCAGGCAAGGTGTTAAGCGATCTCAATGCCTTAGCAAAATATTGAATCCCATCATATCTCTTTATCACAAACAACTTTAACTGCTCATCATACAACCAACAAATAATACCTTTCTTCGATTCATCATAACCCTTGATATCATAACTCTTCTTGAACATCA
Organism: Bidens hawaiensis; assembly: GCF_021521415.1. Classification (NCBI taxonomy): domain Eukaryota; kingdom Viridiplantae; phylum Streptophyta; class Magnoliopsida; order Asterales; family Asteraceae; genus Bidens; species Bidens hawaiensis. The sequence goes on from NW_027496701.1 coordinate 204,995, forward strand.
TCACCCAACTCATCCTCATCATTAACCACCACTGTCTCACCACCTGCATTGCCCGATGGACCAGCAGACTCCCCCTGAGATGTGGAAGCTCCAAGAGTTTGTTCAGTTCTTGGCAGCTCACCACCTGCATCTTTCGATGGATTGGGATCATCATCTCTGTCCTATCTTTTCTTCGTTCTTAACTCATCACCCTTGCAACTCGACCCCCCCCGGAGATCCTAAGAACTGTTTTAGCTTATCAAACAACTTACCATGCTCAACAAGAAGTGCAGTCTGAAGTTGATTCTCTGCCACCAAATGATTTATAGCTTGAGTTTGAATAACATTCACCCTTGACTGTTCAGCAACCACCCTTTTAAGAGCCGCAATCCTCTCAGGATCAGACAAATTAGGTTAAAATCAAAGTTCAAGTGAGAAGTATCCTGAGCGTACGGTGGTGGAATTTCCAAGCTTACAAGAATATCAGATGTCGACTGTATAGTAACTGTGGGTGAAATAGAAATAGACAACCCAACAGTTGCTAACAATGTAGACTCAACAAACCTAGCAACCATTTCTGATAGAGTAATGGTAGGGGGTGGCAGAGAAACAATCTCCGGTGCTGACAACTGGACCGTAGATGGAGATATACCAGATGGTGTAGATACGGCCACCAAAGATACACTCGAGGTCACCGGCAATGGATCAGCCGAAGAAGGAGGTAACATAGACATACCAGATAACGATGGTGGAGAAAAATGGACTACACTAGAACTTTCACCAACTTTGCCCTTATTTGATCTTCGTACCAAATGATACAACTCCTCCTCATAATCTGATTCACTATCATCTGAGTCTTTCTTCCGTTTACCCTGAATAGTGTCTTGTCTGGCAAGAACTCTTTGCACCTCAACAACATCATCAGTAGAGGAATCAGATAAAGTTTCCTCAGAATCCTCCACAGAGGCAACAAACGGACCCACCGAAGCATCAATTGTAGAAACATGCACACATGAATCATCACCGACTGAGACCTGAATTTCAGCAGGATCAACCCTATCCATGTCAAAGAACCCTTACCCCTCCAAAGGAAACTTCAAGGTCAACTTATTCGGCAGGAGGAACAACTGGGTCAACAATAGGTACCTCTTGAACTACCTGTGGAAGTGAAACCACATGAGGTGGTTGAGGAACTGTTGGTGCATGATGTCAGTAGTTCAGTATCTAGTGTCTGTAATCGTGTTATTTGGATTTGTATTAATGTTTTGTTAACTTGTCTCACAAGTTCGCCTCTTATAAGCGAACTTGTGGAACAGGCGATGTTATCAACAACTTCGCCTAA